>NC_134702.1:7997500-8297500 GCF_043290135.1 Rhipicephalus microplus | reverse complement strand
GAATGGGCATCGTTTGAGTGCAGGGAAGCTTGCCGCAAGATAATATTTGAGAAGCGATTGAAAAAAAAGGGGGAGATGAGCGTTGGGCTAGGCAAGTTTAGCGTTGGGCTAGGAAAGTTTTCAGCTACTTGTACATGAAAAATGTTGATACTAAATGGAGTAATCGATCTGGAAAATTGTCAAGCAAGTATTTAGACAACAGCAGAATACCAAGCCAAAAGGAAACATCAGTTAAGAAGAAGGTGAAGGGAACAGAGAGGGACATGTGGAAGATTGGAATGCTTACAGAATCATCACCGGAGACCTACCAAACTTTCAAGCATGAAATTGCAAAAGAAAAGATCTACGATAATTCTCGGGGTAGTTATCTACTGTTCGACGCCAGGACAGTAGTATTGCGAACCAAGACTTATTGGCCCAAATACGAAGGGGTAGACACAGTATGCAGTGCTTGTGAAGGGAGGAAACTGCCGAACACTTGATAATGTTCTGTAAATGAGGATGGCGCAGAGTTGTTCAAAGCACTGGGGGTTAGGGACAGGGAGGGCAAAATAGACTTCAAGCGGTTAGAAATAACTAGGAGGTTATCTTATTGGTGGCTACAATCAAGGCACGCGTGAAATTTAAATCCTTCACTGCAAATGCCACTCCTTAACTTCACTATTTAGGGACTATTTAAGGGAAAAAAAGATCAATCTAGTTTCTGTTACTTGACTTTATGGCTATATAGAACGCGAAGAGGCGAACGCGCATTTTTCTTTCTTTTTCACTTCATAGTATTTTTCTTTTCTTTTTTTAAACCGTGCACGCTGGCAACCACTACCACGACCACCACAGAAAAACGCCACGTGTGGTGAACGGCTGGCAGTACGATGTAAACACAAAACAAAAACGAAAACAATACACTTATAACGCTGTGTTCTCACGTGCGCCGCGGCGTTAAGGACGTTATGCATGCAGGTCGTCCCCGGCCGGCTGGACTGCATCTGCGCGCGTTTCTTTCTTTAAGGCCTTCTCACCCGTCACGAATACAATGGGAGAGTTTCTGAATATATGTTTTGCCACTCGCCGGCGGTAGGGGCGCAGCGACCCTGCCATTGAATCTTCTGCGCCGAGCACACAGCACAAGGGAGTTTGTCGATGTGAAACCATGGAATGGGGGATCTCGACGAAAAGGGGGAAGTGGATCGTCAAAGAAATTAGGAATGGAGGGAGGATCGTCTACTTAAAAAAAACTAATCTTACCAGATGACTTTCCGCTTAATGTAGGTGTGTATGTGCTCGAAGCTGAAACTCAGTAAAAATACTGAATAATCGGTTATTCAGAGGCATAGTTCAAAAAGCATAAATACGCAGACAGACAGACAGACAGACAGACAGACAGACAGACAGACAGACAGACAGACAGACAGACAGAGAGACAGACAGACAGACAGACAGACAGACAGACAGACAGACAGACAGACAGACAGACAGACAGACAGACAGACAGACAGACAGATGAACTTTATTTGCGTGCTGGGAAGAAGGTTCCAAGAGCCCACCGAGTGCTGCACCCGAGACGGGGTCGGGAACCAAAGGTTTCCGGTCGCTTCACAGGCTCCCTGGATCGCTCGCAGTTGTTTCGCAAGTTGTGGACTTGCGATACATTCCAAAAAGTTTGTCTCGCTTACGTGATGTCCCCTTGTTGAAATGCGCAAGCGGGGGTACCGCCACATCAAATGAGGGAAGGTGGCGAGCTGATCGCATGCCGAGCAGTTAGGAGAGAGAGAGAGAGAGAGAGAGAGAGAGAGAGAAGAAACTTTATTGAAGTGTCCCTGTTGGGGTCAAAGGTGGCGGGGGGGCGGGAGACGGGCCCCTCTGTAACCCCATTCCTCAGGCGGCGGCCAGGCCTTGAATCCTGGCGGCGTCGTTGGCCAGCCGGACAGCCCAGAGCTGGTCCTCCGGGCACGTGCTGAGCAGCAAAGCCTCCCACTGCTCAACCGTGGAGATTGTGAATGTAGGGTTTGAGCTGTGTTTAATTGAGTGAGTAGCTTCGGGGCAGGCCCATATAATATGGTCGAGCTCAGCGTTAGACGCACCACACGCTTTGCGTTGGGGCGTGTGAACAGCGGGGTAAATACGGCTGTACAGTGACAGACAGGGAAAAGTGCGTGTCGGTTATAGACGCCAGACTGCTGCTTACTAAGGCACTTGTTTGGTGGTGGGTATTTAAGTCTGGCCTTGCGGTAATACATTATGATTTCTCCAAAGGTAACCATTCTGTCCCTCGCATTGTCGCGAAACGAGGAAACCATCATCTCTCGCTCAGCCACGTCAGGTCGCGAGGGGTGGTGCTCTGTTGGATGACGCGCCCAGTGTACGAGAGCTCGGGCGGCGTCATGAGCATGTTCGTTCCCCGCGAGCCCCAAGTGGCCCGGAGTCCACATGGTCTCAACGCGGCGGCGACGTAACAGAGGTGTACTTGTGAGAATTCGGAGCGCCGGTTGGGAGATCAAACCTTTGGTAAAGTTGCGGATGGCAGTCTTGTAGTCGCTGATGATGCAGGATGCTTGGGTTGAAGCGTAGGCGAGAGCGATGGCTGCTTCTTCGCCTCCTACGGGTTTGTTTGCGCGAATGGTGCCAGTTGTGGCAATTATGCATAATTATGCCCAGTGGCGACAAAAAGGGCCACGGCCCGATGCGTAGTATATTCCTCTGCGTCTACATACGCCACGTGCGTGGCTTTCGCGTAGCGCTTACCTAGTTGCTTGGCGCGGTCTACTCGTCTTTCCGGGTTATATTCAGGGTGCATATTGCGTAGTATGGGGGGAATTACATTTTGTGTCGAAAGTTTAGGGCGGAAGCCGAACATTGTATGCGGGTAGAGAGCATGCTCTTCCATGTTCCTTTGTAATCGAGTGTCAATAACGTGCTCGAGTAGCTTGCCGACACAAGATGTGAGAGATATCGGCCGAAGGTCCTCGATAGTGAGTGGTTTTTTTGGTTTAGGTATCAGAATGACTGTGGCGGTTTTCCATATTGTTGGTATTTCTCCCGACTCCCAAACCATTTGCGGCTAAGATGTGGGCGTTTCAAGTGATTCTTCGTCAAGGTTTCGTAAGATTTTATTTGTAATTTTATCTGTGCCAGGCGCTGATTGGGGTCTAAGTAGTGAAACTGCGGACCTTACTTCCGCTTTCGTAATCTGAGAGTCGAGGGCTGGATTATCCATCCCAGTGTAGCATGTGAGATCAACCGAAGTAGCACTGACAATGTACCGACTAGATAGGTCCTGGATAAGGTCTTCATTGGTACCTGAATAATTGTGCAGAGCTGTGATCACGGAGTGGCGCTGATCAGTTTTTGTCGATGTTGGTTCTATCATATGACGAAGAATATTCTACGTTTTGGGCACGATCGCTAAGCGTTCCATAACGTTACAAAGCTGATGCCAGTTCTGGCAAGACAGTTGAAGAGCGTAATCTTCAATTTGACGTGTTGATATAGCAATGCGTTTGCATAATGAGCGGTTCAATTTGTTGGACATATAGCGCTTGCGCAGACCAGCGAGGGCCTCCCACATGTGCAGCAGCTTGGTGTCTACCGTGTCGCCCCGCCGTGGTGGTCTGGTGGCTAAGGTACTCGGCTGCTGACCCGCAGGTCGCGGGTTCAAAACCCGGCTGCGGCGGCTGCATTTCCGATGGAGGCGGAACTGTTGTATGCCCGTGTGCTCAGTTTTGGGTGCACGTTAAAGAACCCCAGGTGGTCGAAATTTCCGGAGCCCTCCCCTACGGCGTCTCTCATAATCATTTGGTGGTTTTGGGACGTTAAACTCCACCTATCTATCTCTATATGTCTACCGTGTCACGAACAGCGTCTTCTAGGGGAGTCTTGGTAGCACGCTTAACGTCTCGTAGTAAGGGAGCTGTCCATTTGTCGATCGAGGTGGCAGATTCTGGAGAGGCCGATGCCCGCAATTCGCGGAATACATCCCAATCAACTAGGACAGGCTGTTTGGATTTCCTGCGCTGTGGGCCAGCCTTGACGATCGTTTGCATTATGTAGTGGTCGCTACTTAGATGTTCATGAAGGTTGGACCACTCTGCATGCGTAATGTTCGCAGTGAAAGTGAGGTCAGGAGTGGTGTGTCTGGCAATGCTGTAGCCCAACCGCGTAGGATATGCCGATTCTGTGATAAGGGTGTAGCCAATACTGTGGGTGTCTTGCCACAGCATTCGTCCTTTTCTGGTGTCGTGGATGTAGCCCCAAGCGGGTGAGGGAGCGTTAAAATCCCCTAGCATGAGGAGGGGGGGAATTCTTGCCAACTTCTTGATATAAGAGAGGAGCTTGTGGAAGTGATGCGGTTGTCGTGGGCTGCTGTAAATACTGACCAAGAACATACTGGTCGGTGTCCGGCGAGATGAAGAGAGGATTTCCAATATAATGTGTGACACTGTATCAGAGAACGACGGGTGTTGAATAACAGGGATATTTCGTTTCACGAGGGTGGTAAGGACTTCGCGATCGACTGTCAGAGGCTTGAGCAACTGTAAAGGAGGCGTATCCGACCAGCCTATAGCCTGTCCACCCGATTCCTGTAAAGCAATAATATCTGTTGTATCTGTTTTTTTGAGTGTCGATAGAAATTGTTGTAGCACGCTCCTGTTACGATGGTAGCCACGGCAGTTCCACTGCCAGATGTACTGAGCGTGCAGATTACTCATGGCCATCTTGGTTAATGCGACCATAAGGCTTCTGATGCGAGTTCAGTGAGCGAGAGCGATGTGTACACCGCTCAAGCTCCGTGACTCTGATATTGTAGCTGGCGAGAAGACTCGAAAGTGTGGCTTCAAGGTTGTTCTGGATAATTGTCGCTCGGGCTTCCAGCTTTCCGTCGAGTATTAAGCTGAGGTGGTGCTCTAACTTTGCTGTGAGGATTGAATCGAGGGATCACTCTAGCGTTTGCGCGATGGTTTGTTCAAGCATTAGCGGTAATTGCCGTTTAAGTACGGTTTGAATTGTGTCGCGGAGTTGCTGCTGCGGTACAGATTCTACAGGCAAAATGGGTGCTGAGGCGGTAGGTGATTGAGACGATGGTATGGCTGGTTCATCTGTGTCTGAAGCCTTTCGTTTGGGGGTGAGGGGTGGAATTGGCGCGGAGGTCAGCAAAGAAGAGGATGGAGGTTGCTAGGCAAGTTCTTTCCGAAAAGCAGCGTTTTCAACGCGAAGTTCTTGTACTAACGTACGGAGTGAACGCAGCTCCAGTGTGATAGTACTTAACGCGGTGCCCTAGGGATATTAGGTGTGGTCGTGTGTGTAGTTGTGGGCGCTGTATTATGTAAAGGAGCACGTTGGGAGGCAATGCTAGCGCAGCTTACCGTAGGGGTGGCGAGGGTGAGACCGGGTTGCCGCTGTTGAAGGGGGGAGACCATCCGAAGTCTCGGGCGCAGCAGATCCCAACAGGAGCTCCTGGGGCTGATTCTTGCGCCGCTGCTTAGATCGGCTGCGTGAGCCACGACTCTTCGATGTTGGACTGGGACTGCCGGAGCGGGTGTCGCTAGGCTTCACCTCCTGGCGTTCCGGATGAGCATGTTGCGTAGAAATCGTGGCTGAGAGGTACTGTTGTTGTTGCTTAGCTTTTTTCTTGGCGACGATAAATGAGAAGGCGAGGTGTCTGGTAGCGTTGAGGACGTGTTTCGTCACCTGTCTGGTGGGCTTGGCCGCACAGAAGACACTTAAGGGTGCATGGATGAGCAGCAGCAGGGTTGGCTGTGCCACACAGCGTGCAGATTACGGCATTTCGTTTGGGGCATACATCCGAACTGTGGCCTACTGCCCTGCATTCGTCGCAGACATCGGTGCGCTTCTTATGTAGGTAGCATTTGTATTCGGCTCCTCAATAGTAGACATGGAAAGGGACTTGGTCGCCATCGAATAGAATGAGTACCGTGTTTGTCTTTCCCATTCGACGAGCTTGTAGTATCGTGGGGTTGCAGTCATTAACAAGACTTGCTGACATGTCTTCAGGAGAATCCTAGGGGGTAATATGGTGGATTACTTCCTTTGCTGTGTTCTCAGGGAAAGTAAGGTAGGCTCGAACGTCATAGGTTTCAGTTTCCACTTGTAGTTTGGAGATCCGACTGTAGATTTCTGTGTTGGATAGATGAGTGTGCTTACTACGATGAGATTCGCTTCAACGGATGTGCGGTAAATGTCCTCTTTGAGTAGCGCTACATGCAGATCCACTTCGCGTAGAATAGCATCACGCAGTTGTGCTTCGCCCGCTTTGGAGAGGTTGAGGCCGTCCCTTGGGCGAATCACAACTTTGACGTGATTATCTGGCAGACGCGGTATTGCCTGGGTTTGCGAGGGAGACGCTGGGCAGATCCGTTCGGCATCGGGGTGTCGGACGCGCTTCCCTGCCCAGTTGGCGATGCCGGAGCGTTCGATGCATGCTCGCGTTGCTTTTTTCGGTGGCTAGAGATCCATCCGGCTTCGAGCGTGGCGTCTTCAGGGGTGATCTCAGTTCCTTCGACTGCGACCTCTGCCATGGTTAACACGGCTGCGATTTCTGAAGGTAGGGCTCAACGTGGGTGAGTCAGATGGAGTTGGGTGGCACCGGCGTCGTGGCGAGGAGCTGCTGTTGTGGCAGCCGTCACGCCAGCGTCGGGCGGCGCGAGCAGTGAGAGTTCGTCGTTAGGGTTAGCGTCTCTATCACCTGGGTCGGGAAAAGCTCGCTCACCAAAATTTTTCGTGTACTGCGGTCGGGGGCTGGTTGTATTGGGTGCTGGGGTGGTTCCAGTCGTCGACAAGGGCGATTGAAGATGTCCAGAAGTAGGGGCTCAACGCTGCCTCTTCCACATGCAGGCACGAGTGGGTGTGCTGCTGCTCTGCATCATGTCCCAGCAGTTAGCAGAAATGTCCATATACAGCGCCATAGTGGCCGGCGACGGAAAGGAGCTAGTTTAGAGGAGTCGGAGGGCTATCTGCTCTCTCCTTGTTAGCTCTCTGTGTGGATCTGGAAATGATTTCATACCTGATCGGTAGTGCGAACACAACTCATGAAAGGTGGTCAACGGGTCGCCATCGGCGCCATCACCACTCCCCTCCCCCTCAGTATGAGGGGAGCTCGTTAGTCCGGGGCGGAGAATGAGTCCTCGCCACCAAGCGTGAGCCATTTCGTTGGGGTTGGTGATGCCGGAGACAGAAGCACCCATGTGGGCGAGGAACCACGTCCACTCGTGAGGAAATACAGTGCCATTCATGAGAATTCTGTAAGCAGCCTAAGAGATTTGATTGGTGTGAAGGACCAGACGACCATCATGGAATAAAAAAAAATAGCGGATGGATCTCTAGTCATCAGCGCTAGAGAGATAGCGACCTGTTCAGCGACCCCGATGGACTTGGTCTTTACCGAGGCGGCACTAACGGTGCGTCCGCTAATGTCTACCACTGCGGCCACAAAGCTATATTGTCCCGACCGAGATGCGTCTACAAAGAGCGCGTTTTCGCTCCTGCTATTTAAATGAGAGAGGAGGGCATTAGCCCTCGCTTTTCTTCTACCCTGATTATGTACCAGATGCGTGTCTCGTTGTAGTGGATGAACCATTATTGTCGACCTAACAGTGTCTGGAAGAGGCACTGCTCTCTCTTTAGTCAGAGGAGAGGTGATACCTGCTCTATATAGAATCGCCTTGCCGGCTTTAGTGCTCGAAAGTCTGGAAATCTGGGCAGTGCGCTGCGCTTCGATTAATTCGTCAAGCTTGTTATGAACACCCAACGCCTCGAGTTTTATGGTACTCGTTCGAGAAAAGAGGCCCCGAACCTTTTTGACAGTTTGTCGAATCGAGACTTCTAGTTTGGCCTTTTCAGCAGTAGTCCAAGCGTGCATAGAGGCAACGTAATTGATATGACTTAACAGGAAGGCATGAAATAACCAGAGGAGGTTGTCCTCCTTGGTGCCTCGTCGTCTACCTGAGATCCTTTGAGTAAGCCGAACAGTGGTAGCAGTGTGCTGTCGCAGCTTCTGTATAGTAGCTGCATCCCTGCCATTCTCAGAGATGAACATGCCTATATGCGATATAGTGTCTTTGCGAGAAATTTCCGCGCCGCTCTTCGTGAACAGGTGTATGTCGATCTGCAGGGTTGGTACCTATTCACTAGGGCATCGCCCCATGCCAATGGGTCGGTAAACAAGGAGCTCGGACTTGTCTCATAGCCCAAGGTTCATACGAGAAATGTGTTCCTCGACCGTGCATACAGCTTCTTGGAGCGTACTCTCGGTGTAGCCCACCGAGCCACCCCGGGACCAAAGGGTGATGTCGTCGGCATAGATGTCGGAGCCGACGTCATTTTTTTTATATAGATCCCTAGCTAGAGCCGTCATACCTAAGTTAAAAAGAAGCGGCGAGATCACTGCCCCTTGAGGAGTGCCCGTGTTTCCTAGATGAAACTTGTCTGATTCCATCTTCTCTAACTTTATGGTGGCGGTTCTATCTGACAGGAACTGCCTTACAAAATTAAATAAACGCCTACCGCGGCCCAGTTCGGAGATGGCTTCGAGGATGTGATCACGGAGTATGGTATAGAATGCCTTTTTGAGAACCAGAGCCAAAACGACTCTGGGGTCTCTGGTAGAGGCGTCGATGACCTACGATTTGATGAGAAGCATGGCGTCTTGGGTTGAAAGATGTGGGCGAAAGCCAACCATGTTAGATGGGAAGAGGTCATTGCACTCCAAGTACTTAGAGACCATATCGTTTATGACATGTTCGGAAATTCTGCCAACAGATGATGTAAGCGAGATCGGTCTAAGATTTTATGTTGTGCATTTTTCACCGGGTTCGGGTATCAGTATGACCGTGGCGTGCTTCCACTCGTGTGCATATGAGCCATTTTTCCAATGTTTGATGATTAAATCAGCCAGGAATGTGACCGATTCATTGTCAAGGTTCCTGAGCATGCGGTTCGTGACGCGGTCAGCGCCTGGCGCCGAGGTGCTGTTGAGATTGTGAAGTGCAGACCTGACTTCCCATTTCGATATGTCGCTGTCCAGCTCGGCGGAATCACTTCCTGTGTAACCGGGCGGTGGCGTGGATGAGGTGGTATCTAGCGGAAGGTGAATTTCGGCTACATCTGCCATGATCAAATCTTTGCTACGATAAGCGAGTGCCTGGTGAGCAAGTCTCTCGATGGCCGATCTCTAAGCGACTCAAGTGTCGGTAGGTTTCAGAAGGTGCTTAAGCAAGTTCCACTTGCCACCTACCCTCATCTGACCGTCGACCTTGTCACACGTTTCGATCCAGTGTTTTTGTTCTAACACTTTAGAGTATGACGCAATTTCGGCATTGATCTTGGCAATGCGCTTCCTTAGTGATCTGTTCAGTTTGTTCTTTCAGAAACACTGTTAGCCAGTGTTTTTTGAGAGACATTTCAGCGTCAAAAAGGTGCGCTAAGTGGCTGTTCGCGGTTGGAACACTTTCTTCTGTTTCTATCTCCTTAGTGGAGGCAGAGACATCAGAAAAAAGGGTTTCTATCCACTCTGCGTAGTCACTTGGAGGGGCTTTGTCCATTCTGGTGGAATGGAAGATGTCCCAATCAACGATTCGCTGTTTTCTGGTGCCTTTGCATTGAGCATGCAGTGTCATTTCGGTAATAAGATGGTCGGAACCCAGATCTTCCATGTTTCGCCATGACGACTTGCCGCCATAGGCGACCAGGCAGAGATCGGGGGTCGAGGGTCTCGTTATCGAATTGCCTAAACGAGTGGGGAAGCCGGGGTCCGTTAGTAGCGTGAGAGTGGTCTTGTATAGCCTTGCATATTGAAACCCCTTTGGGCGAGTCTAACGTAGCCCTACGTGGAGCGAGGCGCCTTAAAGTCGCCGGCTACTATGAGGGGTATGCCGGCGTCGGTAGCCATCTTTACTGCTTTACCTACGAGGCCGTAGAAGCGCTCGTTTCGTCGTTTCGGCGAACTGTGTACGTTGAGGATAAGCAATCCTCTGCGCATGTGCTTTCCCGATAAAAGCTCTGTGCAGACATATTCGGCGTTAGAGCGCTCATCTATGTTTTCGTGATCAATGACTGTGATGCCCTTTTTAAACAAAGTAACGACGCCTCTGCCACTGTTCTTTACGCGTTCAAAGGACTCGTAACCACTAAACGTGGTGCCGTACGTGAGCGTCTCTTGCAACTAAATTGCTTGTAGTTTTGATGCACACGGTAAAAGGTATTGAGTGAACACTGCTTTCTTCTTTTTGAATCCGTAGCAGTTCCACTGCCAGACACGAAAGTCGGTGTTGGATAACGCAACCATGATTATCAATTAGATTTAGCAGAAGGCTGAGCCTTCAGATTACTCTGAGGGCACGATATCTGTTTTTGTACCAGCTCCGCCACAACGGTGGGGTGTGACATTAACTACGATAATTCTGTCGGGAGCGCCAGAGACTCTGGAAGATTCATCCTACGCTCAAGATCCCTTAGGCGAGAATTAATAAAACGATTCTGTGCCTTGACAATCACCATGTCTTTGGTGATTTCTTGAAGCGTCGAAGAAATTTGCTTCAAAGATTCTTTGACTTGGTTAAGACTTTCAGTTACGTCGGCCTTGGGAACATCACCTACAGCTCGGCGCTTCAGACCATTAGCACCATTTTGGTCCCCATCTGGTCTCGCTGCTGAAACGGCAGTTTTAATCATTGCTAATTCCTTTCTGATCTCCGCTAACTCTGAGCTGAATATCGCGTTCTCGTTCCTGACTTTCTTAAGCTCCTCCGACTCCGTAGAGGTGGTGGTGCCCCCGCTTACCTGGATTGAGGGTCCAGCTTGTGCTCTGCAAGGTTCTTCACTGTCCTCTTTGGAGGCCCATGTCGCGGTGACGGGAAGCGCAGATCCACGTCATATGGTGAAGGGCTGCAGCCAGCCACTTGAAGACAGCCCAGGCCGGCCTTTGCGGGATTTCCCCATGCGCATGTGGACATGCGGGATTCCGGCCTTTGAGCATGGGGAAATCCCGCATGTCCACGTCGAAAGTGCGTTCCATTTCTTTTTCCTTTCGCCTCTGTCAAATAACAAAAAGTGTATGGTACTTTTGTTTGCAGGCTTTGCTTTTGGTAGAGTGGCCCTTGCCGCAGAGTTTGCACATCACTTGGCACGAGTGCCCTTGCTTCGGGTCCTTGACCACACAGTTGTCGCAAACGCTGATGAATGGAGTGGGGCAGATGTCCGCACGATGACCAACGCGGGTGTATTTGCGGCACAACTCGATCTGCTTCTTGTAGAGGTAGCACTGGACTATTGCCTGGCCAACTTTGATGCAGCTTGGCACGTCTCCTCCATCAAAAAGAAAAACGACGAAGCCGGTATCCTTGATGCGTTTGACTCCGCGAACCATGGGATTTCCCTGCAGTACGATAAGCCTTGCGAGCTCGGCATCGCCGATGTCGCGCTCGACGATGCGGATCACTCGATCCCTTGACATAAGTTGCCTTCGGTAGCAGCATACACCACTACTTCGTGCTCTTCCCAATGACGCGAATGTTCTTGAGAGCCAAGATTTTGAGAGCGTTACCTTCATTTTCGGTGCACACCACAACGATGTTTTGCACGATGTTAGGGAAGACCAAATTGGTGCAGGCTTGAATGGCGGTGATCCCGGCCGCCGTGAAGATGGCGGTGGAGATGCCGTAGCAACTGGTCTTGCGTAAATCCAGGCCATATCGGGGGCTGACGATAATCTTCCTATGCGTAGAAGGTAGCTTTGAGATACGTGAGGCCACTCTTCTTCAAGGCAGCCGCCTGGCGGTTGTTTTGGACGCTAACCTTGCTGCTGACTTGAAAGCATCCTGAAGCATTGGTTTGAAACAAGCCGCTCTCCGTTGCTTGCTTCTTTTTGGGTGAATTAGATTGAACCACTTGCGATTCTGCTCCTTCTATTCCTTCCATTTGATCTTCTTCGCCCCCTTTGACGATGTTGCAGACGCTCGGCGTGGATTGAAGTGGCGTCGAAGCGCTCCCTGCCATTGCAAGCCTAGCCGTGCCGACGCCGCTCGGAGCGGCCGGTGTTCCAGCTAGGTCAGACTAGACTACAGTGGCAAGTGTCGAAAAATGTCGAAAACTCACTCAGAGACGACCATTCGCACTTCCTCGTGATCAGGGGGACGAAACGCACTCGATGAAACAAAAAATCCGAATGAAAGTTGGCACATCAGAGATCACACAGATTAAAAAGACCAGAGGGACGCAAAGGCATGTCCGCAATGCTCAGCGTTCAGCCAATGTCTCCCCGAAATACGTACGTGTGCTGTATATCTAATGGTTAAAAAAACTCCGTATAAGAAAAAAGAAAGTTAAAAAAAGAGAGAGGACCCTTGCTGCTCAATAACCCCTTCAAACAGCACGCACAGAGAGTGGTGGTGTGCATTGTCGAGGTGTTAACACCACCTAGAAATATTGATTTCGGAGACCCCGAGCCCTTTTGCATTCCTTTGTACTGCAAGCTACGTCCCTGATGTGAACAAAGTACGCTCGCAAGCCGCTTGCCCCGGAACTAAAACGCTAGTGCAAATCAGTTCTGCGCTGTCCTTCGAGTCCGTAGAACAACATGTTTAGAAATAGAGACTGACAATGTTACAACATTTCGACAAGGATATATAAACAGCTTTTCCTTTTCTAAAAAATCTGTATGAATTGTCTTGTGGCTTGGTGCTACAAGCAGGTTGTTGTCAATTTCCTTTTATATCTAGTGTGGCTTGCTTTGATCTAGGATTAACCTTTAAGGCTGCATTTCATTTGGTGTTTTGTCAGTGTTCAGTCTACAGTGATTTCTCGAGTCGAGAAGGCAGTCGCACGATTCTCAGTACGCACACAGCTATATATTAGCTGTGTGAAGGTGTATTGCTCTGTTCCGTCACGGCCACTCTATTGCCATGGTTCCGTATTGCAAGTCCCGTTCGGAGAAAACACCCCTGTGTTCCTTCTCACCGATTCCCAAACAATACTGAGCTGTGCGCCAAGTGACAAAAGAATATTGCGAGAGACAACCTCATCATCAACGACAAGTCTGCATCGACAGTCGTATGCAGCAGACACTTGTGCGATGAAGAGTATTTGCCTGCGTTCCACATCAGAAAACTTAATCCTGACTGCGCGCGCGCCTACTGTTTTCGAGAACTATCTTTCCTACATGATTTCAAGTGCATAGAAGCTTCACAAAGATATCCTGCTTCACGAGCTTCGCCTCCACGTCAAACATCAAGGAAGCAAAAAGCGGAAACCAACGAAACAGATATGGATGTTGCAACTTCACAAGACGCTTTCACTGAACAAGAAGCAGTACATGTTTGCACGCAAACAATAAACAACGACGCTCAGTGCGTGGGTCGATACAAAGCTATGATAGGACGATTGCGTTCCCAAGCGTTGCACTATTGTTCAAAATGCGAGAAGGTGCAGCAAATGCTGAAAGAAGAGAAAAATGCATCCCAACATTATCGCGAAAACAAGCACCACGCATGCGTTAAGAAAATCGCAACAGATGCACAGAAGGAGAGAAAGAGGGCGTGTTTCTTTTGCATCAAATAGAATTTGACAGAAGAAAGCACCCAGACGAACTTGTGAGGGGTGTGTGTTATGGCGCTTTCTGTCACAAAAAGGCTACGATCATGCGCGCACTTCTGTGCTTGTGGCACTGCCAGCAAAGCGCATTCTTAAGAGGTATATATGTCCAGCATCATCAGGTATATGTGAGGTTCAACGTCCCAACATTACCATATGATTACGAGAGACGCCGTAGTGGAGGGATTTGGAAATTTCGACCACCTGGGTTTCTAAAACCTGCACCCGAATCTGAGCACACGGGCCTACATTATTTTCGCCTCCATCGAAAATGCAGCCGCCGCCGCAGCCGGGATTCGATCCTGCAGCCTGTGGGTCAGCAACCTTAGCCACTAGACCATCGCGGCGGAGCCATCATTAGGTATGAGCAATGCCATAAACCACTATGCGTCTTCAATGATTAAGCAACTTGTTTTTAAGCGTGCGGCGAGTGGAGAAGCGCGCCCGAACTCATGCGCTGGCGTTGCGCTCACTGCATGGAGCGGCGGAGAAAGGTCAGGGTCGCAGTGCCCCACTCAAAGCAGCGGCGAGAAGCATGTACTACACCTGATGCGAAAGCTGTAAGAAGCGAGCGCTTAGATGCGGTCTAACTCGGCCGTGGCTCATCTTAATAGTACATGCGCCGGCCGCAGCTGCATGGGGGGCGCTGCGATAGGGGGGCCGATTGAGTTACCTAAAGGTAGCCAATGTAGTAACTCTAGGGGCCGATAGAGTTACTGTATATGCTACCTTTACGTACCTAAAGGTAGCATATACAGTAACTCTAGTGGCTGAGTAAAGTAACTTTATATGCTAGAAGGGCATATACTTTATGTGCTAGGAGGGCATAACAGTTACTCAAAGGGCCAAGTGGAGGAAATAGCTAACATAATCTAGACGTGCTGTGTGGCGGAGTGTCCACACATCAATTATTTATTTACACCGTGCTCTGCCAGTTCTATTTAGAAAGTTTTGCCAGTTCCATCATCTTCAAAAGCTCTGCCAGTTCTATTTTGTCTGTTGTGTTTGAAGCTGCCACTGGTCCACTAGGGTCATGAAACAAGCTAAATTATGCATGCGTTTAAAATGGCTCCTGAAGCCAAGCACATGCGGCGAGCCAGACAAGACAATGCACATAGCACCAAAAAGATCCATGCTGCTCAAAATAGAGAATTTCAAGGAGTGCACACACTGCACTCAAAAAGGACTGAGTCTACTTTTCAGCAACTTTGGTCGAAATTCAGGGTCACCTGTCACTCACATGTGCCATGCACTACACAGCTTCACTGATCATTCACCTTAACAACGTAGAATGGTTCTGTGCTAAACCAGCAATAAATATTGGTGCTGCCCTTTTCATGTTTCCCTGTCAACAATCTCCACGAGATGCAAGGGTGGCATTTTTTGATTAGGCCTTCTACAAATGGCTGCTCATCTGGTGCAAATAATTTAATGATAAAAGCACATCTTGTATGAATTCCAGAGTGCTAGTTAAGCACATGGTGGCTTTTTACATGAAGGAAGAGACACGCAAATTCAGGTCGCCAAAAACAGTCGTCATTAGGCGTAGTGATGAAAGGCCACATGACAACAGGGCTGAAAGATGCTGAAGTGGCCCTTCTGAATGTGCACTTTTCTTGAGAAAACACAGGGGATAGAACCTTCTCCTCTTGCCCCGTAAAGGGCTGAATGGACCCTTCTTTTTGCAATATGGCTGTAATGTGCTTGATATTTGGTATCATCACAACCTCAAATCAGGTTTTGATGGTATGCTGAGTCTCTGTTTATCCAAAGCTGCAATGCTCTCAATGTGTGCATCAAGAGGGCAAAATTAAAGGTTGCACAATCAATCAATTGCGCTCTCAGATTACTATTGTTGCACGGTGCAGTTACTGAATCAACTTCCTAGTTCTGCACTTCTTTTAAGAAATGTCCAACAAATAGTTTCTATCATGCTGTATTTCACAGTTAGAGCTACACAGACTTTTCCACATAGCCAGTGAGCACAGATGCTTTTCCACAGCCATCTTTGGCCTAATGTCTGTATAGCTACCACGCATAAATCTACCCTAGCACGACGTTCTGCAACATTCACAGCCACTGAAAATTCCTCGAAATTGAAGGCTGTGAACAGCATCGTTAGTGAACTTGTGGAAACAAGTGTCTCACACTCCATGGCAAACACTGCTTCTTCAGTGAAGTGCAATGGCTCTCTTTCTACTAACAATATCCATGAATAGTCAGCAACATAGGGATGATCCAATACATGTTACTTCCTCGCACTGGTGAGCCTTTTCCCCCCAATGTAACCAAGATGTTAATATATTTATCACTTTATGCGGTGTTCTACTGATACATCTAATGACATTTATATTAAGGGCACCCTGTAAGACTTCTCTAATGTGACCTCCGCAAAAACTTTCAGAATCCGCCTTGTTCCACTGCAGTTACTAAAATTGCCTTCTCTTTTCTCTCGTCCCAACAACAGAGCAGTAAGCTAAGGCGGAAGCGATGGCACGGGGATGAAGTCATGTCATGTGCGCCTCTTGGCCTTGAGCACTCTTTTTCTTTTTTTTTTCTTCAACTGCGTGGCTTTTCAGTGCGGTCGCGAGTGCACACGCAGACAGGTTGTGGACTCCGGGGAGGGCCCAGTAACTCCAGAGTATGCTATGCTCACAGTTAATAGTGTGATAATTGCCTGTGATGCGCCGATTTTTGAGTATGTATAGCATCATTATTCAAGAGAAGAAGAAGTGATTTTTAGCTCACTTGAAGAACTTATTGTGAATTCCAGGCCACATTCTGCACTATATTTGGCTTCAGTGTTTTCAGGAACCTCCACTACCGATGGGCAGCATTATCTGACCATGCTCAAAACGCGTTGCAGAGCCCTAGTAAGTTCTCTCAAGCCGCACATATGCAATTTGGCCACAGTTACCTTTTCCCTACAGTTCACAATATAGTTCACTTTGCTTATGCATTTGTGGCTTTTTTAAATACCATGTTAAACACTGCTGCAAGCCTCGAAGTAATTCGTTTTGTTGGAAGATTCAGATAACATTACTTCAAACCTGCTGTATGTGTAGACGTGTTGCTACCAGTTGATGCCAACATTCCAACTCTTTCTCTTTGTTCACTTCACAAGTAACCAGCTCAAATATGTAAGAGATGACAGCAGCATAAGATAGTGAACAGGTATTCTGAAATAAATAAAAGCCATCATGTCATTTCAATGATTCGACAGCACTGAAGATTAGATTGCAAGGATATTTCAGCAAACAATGTAAAATCTGCTTCATTTACAAAGCCAAATATACATTGGCAAGGTGTTCCTCAGAGCTATTTCCAGATGAAGTGAGAAAACAATGGGGAAAATATCGCACAGACTCATTAGTGGCTCAATTGAACATAATATCCTTAATAAATTTGAAGTCTTACTGCAAATGCTGCAGTATATCTACCCTTGACACTTACTATTAACACAGTGATGACAATAAATACATGGACACATCAGTTGGGCACCACTGAGCAGATAGAACTGCAAACCTATCAATTTTCTTGTTGTAAGCACTGACACTGTGTTAAAATATGCACAACATACGTTGAATTCATAAACCTAGACATCTGCAAATGATACGAGAAGCAGTGCCGAGTAATTGAACATAGGTGTGGGTCTTACACAATGACTGCATTAATCACTCAACATTTCACAATGTGCTTACCACACTGGAGTAAGATCACACATACTGCTAGTCTCTTAAATTTTCACAGCATTACCAAGAAGCTATAATATGCCCTGCACCACACGACCACATTCAAATATTCTGATTATCTAATGGCATTCACCTGAACAAAAATGAGCTCCACCTTGCAAAGGGCTCCCTGGCCAGAAAATACTGATGTGAATGAAAAAAAAAAAAGAAAATTTTTGAAGCCGGTTCTAATATAGAAAAAAAGTGCACCTTTCTAGCCTCCTGTGAAATTCACAGTTTACTGAAATTATGTTGTATTGCTCAGAGGCACTACATAGCACACTTTTTGCATTCAGCTCAATGCGAACTGATGCTTCAGAAAGAAAAGCAGCAAGTAGACAAGCAAAAGCACACATCAGCTGATTGCAGCAGCATCATTGATTACTGCCACAGCACAGGCAAATCCTAAATGGTTTCTCGGCATCAAAACTGTTCAATTATGTGGCCTAAAAATTTCCTATTGCAAGCTGCCAATAACAAAAGCAGTTTCTACACCTCACACAGCACACATGGTAATATATCAGATCAGCAGTAATCGGACAGCTAAGCTCTGCAGTCTTTTGAAAAAGCATCCAGCCTAGTTCAATGCAGCCTTCCCCACACGGCGTGTGACAAACCTTCGCACGTGTTCACTACACACAAAACTCCGGCCGAAGATGCCAGATGCCTGCGAGTGTTCAAGCAGTCCTTTCCAAAACTTCGGTAATCCATTGCAGCTAAAAACTTAGCATCTATGTACACCAAACAAACCATGGTTCAGTTTGTGGCCAGAACTGCCCACCACACATGGAGTGTTGCAAACGCAAAAAATATCCTGCTTGTTCCTCTTGCGAAGAGTGTGGCCTCCAAAACAGATGCACTCTTTACTGGTGCAATTGGTCTACAGCGCTTACACTTGATGTCGCCCGTTGTGTTCTCGGAACAAAGTCAATGACTGAGGCGACGAAACTGTGCACACAACACTGCACTGGCAAATGCTGTCATTAGCAGGTGTGACTAAGCTATGCCCACAGACATGGGGGTGTGTGGAGAAAAAAAAAGGGGGGAAAAAAAAGTAAAAGCAATGTGATAGGCACCGATATTACCTGTAAACTCGCATCATGCTGCACAAATGCATTTAAGTGCCACAGAGCCGAGTCCCAAGCAATTCCCACATCACTCAGCACTGAAAGGTGCCTCGATTAGCAATGCACCTTCTGCAAAGTCCCACTATTTCATAACCTGCCTTGGCTCTTAAATACTGCACTTAACTTCTTTCACATACTGCATATACACCACAGGGCAGATTTGTAACAGAATTAACAGAAGCAATGCATCAAACAGGACATGCCAGATAACTTGCCTATCACCTTACTTCAAGTGACAACTTGCACCCTACTACAATATCAAATGCTACACTTCGCCAAGTTTGGTGGAAGCCACTGAAGTAGCTGCGCTAAGCCCTTTGGCGAGCACACGGAGCAATATTATACATACAATCGCATATCTTACAATATAAGAATCAATACTCATTATGATTATACAGCATTTGTGAAGTACATCAAGTGGAGCAGCATGCACCAACCATCTTCAAAACGCATTTCACATACACGTGCCAGTTACCATATTTATCCAAATATAAGGCAGGAGTGGGGAATTATAAACAGCTGAATTCATTAGCCAAAATTAAACAACTTGATCGATAAAATGCGATTTACGTTACATTACAGTATTTGCATGGCAAAAAAACAGTATTTAAGAGGGTATATCAAATAAATAAATAGACTGCATAAATATAACATTATTTACAATTCATCATGACACAAACCATACTAGGGACTCCTTAAAATCTGTGTTTGGCCAGAATTATTTGCTGCCTGTTCTTCATGAAGCAACTGCCTATCACAACTCGCACAGTTTCAAGCGCTCCTCAATTTTATGGACTGGAATGCCAACATAGTGAAATAAGCCATTTGCTAATAATGACAATGAACATGTTCACAAAATGGTAATGCTCAAGAACACACACTGAAATAACAAATCACTCTAGATGGTGCATTAAACAAAATTCTTCAGTTTCTGTGTGTTCAAGCGAGCACTTCATTCTAGTAACTCCCAAAAGGCCTAGCAACAGCTCGAATTCCTTCTAGAAAGGTCGCAGCAACGCTAATCTTTCGTGAATGCTCAGGTATTGAAAGTTTTTTCTAGTACAACAACAAAAAATTGGAATGACCACAACTAAAATTTAGACAGTCTACCAGAACAATGATAAAGTTGACTTGAAAAACAAAAAAAAACTCAAAAGCTTTCTTTGTAGACTATTTAAAGTTGTGTGAGAAGCCATGTATCAAGACCAATGCACAGTTCCAATATCACCAGAAATACCTAACTCAAAAGCTTTCTTTGTAGACTATTTAGAGTTGTGTGGGAAGCCATGCATGAAGATCAATGCACAGTTCCAATCTCACCAGAAATACGGGCGATCAAGCTTTTTGAGAAGGCGATGAGCCTCAAAAGAGAGCAATGTACCTGCCTTACATCAGAATGAATATGGCACAAATCCACCCTGTGCTTTGCTCATGAGTAGGATTCCTGAGGCAGACCCGTGGCGTGAGACTGGCGTGAGGATTGGGCTCGGCAGTTGAACACTCAGGCAGCCCGTGTGACACAGGGCTGGCGGTCATTAACTGGTCCTGTCTTGATACAGCAAGTATGCCTTCAGAGCCGTTGGAAGGTTCAGTTCGTGCACCCGCGACAAGCGGGTCTTGCCAACACGCTGCCGTATCACTCGCCGACAGATGTCCTTCAGGGGAAGTGGCTCCGCTGCAATAACACACGCACACAACTGGAATCTTGTCGCCAGGACATCCCTTGCAGCAATGGCTCATCAAATTGCTTTTCTAAGAGCACTACGTGTTTTCAGCTTTTGCCTGAGAAAAACTACAGTATTCAACATGGCCTGCATGCTGAACCTTGCTGTAATGTTTGAGTGCACATGATCTAATTGAACTGCTCAGAAACAAAACATCACTTCCTCATAATCCAGGATGGCATTTTGAAAGGACACTAACACTGACCATTTGAAATTAAACCTTCAAGTTATCAGACACAGACCTACTTATCAAAGCATAAAAGTCACAAGTGAAAATTCAGCTGCCAGTGGACTCTATTAAGGGAGATTGTAAGATGAACGGGTCATCTTGGCTTCAAGCTTTATATGACAGGAAATTTTCCATATTTTATTGTGAAATTTTGTTTGCTCCATAAGAAAGCTTTGCCCTCACTTCGTGTGATTTTGTTCCAGGTATTTCCCAAAAAAGAGCTATTGTGATATGCCTTTCATTTTTGCACCCATTCTTATTTACAAAGGTTTTGGATAACAATAACATCAACCAGCAGGAGTCAAATATATGAGGAACTTACAATAAAGACTTCGTCTGCCCTACTTCTATCTTATACAGGATGTTGAAACTGCATGTGTTACGGTATATCAGTCATGAATAACAGTAAAAAATGACACAGACAAAACAAGAGCCCTGATAACACAAATGCTGTGTAAATTATAGGTGTCCCTTGTTAAGCTCTGCATCATCGCGTCTTGCTACCAGCGTTGCCAGCAACCTATAATTCTCTGGTAACCAGTCACCTGCAAACTGTCTGAAGACAAATTTACGTTCTTCACTATGTTGCAATCTTATGCTGCCAAACCTCAATAAGATTTACATCAGAAAGCTTTATGTATCGTAAATTTTGTAAAGTTTAGGTTGTGATGTTTCAACAGCCAAAATAACCACACATACTTCCAGCCTAGTCCTGCATACCCAAGCGCCACAGCCAAAGAAAAGAGAAAAGCAGGAATTAGAGCAGTGCACGGGCCCAGGCCGGATAAGGCATTGTCGGATCAGGTCCAGGCCGGGCTTGGGCCCGTCAGGCTTGGGTCGGGCCTGAGTCCAGCCCGTATGGGACCCGGTTCTCATCAGTATACAATGGCATGTGCAGACTGTTTGGTGTGTTGTTTGAACTTGTTGTTCAACTTGTATAGTCGACTGAATAGCTGACGCCTACTGAAATGAAATCTACTGAAGCTTTTATTTATTTTATTTACTTATTTAAAAATATACAAGGTAGGCATATATATAGTCTGAGGTCCAGAAGTGAAATCTCTGGGCGGACCTCCTAACAAAAATTAGATGATCCTTAGTTCTTTTTTTTAAATGATAAGAATAAACATGACCTAATATCCAATGGTAATGAGTTCCCAAGTGAAATGCCTGAAAATGCAATGGTAAATCTACCATATTTAGTTTTAATTTTAAGAAGTAGATTAAGCTGTCTTGAAAATTTTGTATAGCTATTAATGAGGTTGGATCAAGCAAAGCTCGGAATATTGAGGTCGGTATTCATAAGACGAAACATTAGTAGTACCACCTTATGATTGAATTTCATGCGTAGAGGCAAGACATTAAGGAAACTGAATATAGGAGCAGAGGAAGATATATGCGGTTGAAATGTAATTAATCGTAACGCCTGCTTTTACAAAACTTATAGGTGACAAAAATATGCGGAATATGTATTATCCCAAGGTGAAAGGCAATACGAGATGTTACTGTGTATGAATGCATACTATAACTACATGAGAATGTTTTGATGAGAGTAAGAACGAATTTTTACGACAATGTGAATACCAAGGTTGAGCATGGCACTGAAACTTTAAATTCTCATCTAAAAAACACCAAGAAGTTTAGTAGGCTATGATGTGGAAATTACATCATTATTTAAAGAAACTGCAATAGAATGATTGGGCAAAATGTTTTAGGAATTGAATATCAAAAATGTTTTCTTAGATGGATAAATTATTAGCTTACTTTTTAGACACCATGAATGTACATTTGCTATATCCCCGTTAAGTTTATCCTGAAGTGCACAAGAACATCTTTTGGATCTGAAAATGGTGGTGTCGTCAACTTAAAAAAGACAGTTTGCATGTGTTAATATTTGGGGCAAATAATTGATGAATATGAGAAATAAAAGTGGGCCAAGTATTGATTTTGCGGCAACACCAATATTTATAATTTTTGATGAAAAGAGGACACCATCAATTTGTACTCTGTATGATCGGTGTGTTAAATAGTCAAGAATAATTTCTAAGGACAGCCCAGAAATGCCATATGATTCAAGTTTGCCTAAAAAAATGCCATGGTCTACGTAGTCAAATGCCTTGGTGAAATCAATAAAGAGAGCACCAACTAAAAGGCCTTGGTCGATGGCTAATTTATCGCTTTCATTAAAAGCAATAAATGCCAGTTGAGTAGACGAATTCTCACGAAAACCAAATTGATCACGTGTTAAAATATTAACTTTGGCATATATTTACTCAGACGATTGTATATTAGCTTTTCGATCACCTTAGACAATAAGCAGATAAAACGATAATTACTCATGCACTTTTGGTAACTTTTTAAGCACTGGAATAACTTTGCGTATTATGAGGCAATTGGGAAAGATCCCATCTTGAAATAATTTGTTTATTACATGTGCTAACGCAGATGAGATTTCTTCAAACACAAGCTCAATGCTTGATGGATGCTAAGATCAAGACCTGGACCGGTTGTTTTAAGAGATTTGATGATATTGCATACCCTTTGCAGTGTTGTTGGGAATAAGTAAAAGGCATGTGAACATCGCAGAAGACTAAGTGACATCGAATTATTCTGATTAGTGCCTGTAATACTCGAATGATCACTGAAAACATTAGCAATATCTTGAGGGTCAGTAATACTAGCAGAAATGTAGTTTACACACAATATATTATTCTTAGCTGTAGTGATGTTCAGGAATTCCTTAATTACTTGCCAATTTTGCCTGGCATCACTTATGTTCTTTCGTATTTTATTTTCATACTATTTACGCTTGGCCTCTTTTAACGTGGAAGTTAATATATTCAAATACGTGTTGAAATGCCATCGCAAGGTATTATTGAATGGCTAGGCTTTAAGTTTCTTACAAGAGTACCTCTTTTTTTAATAGAGAGCAATAAAGAGTCACTAATCCACGGCTTTCTTGGGGAACTGAAGCATCGTGCCATAGCTGTGGTACTTGTGCATGAATCGGAACATTCTGTTATTTTTGCAAAAAAACATTCAAAAGCTTTATGGCCACATCGTTCTTCAAGCACATTACCCCAGTCGATTGCACGAATCATATTGCTACCTGTAGGCTGCCACAAACCATAGTGCGAATGCGCGTGTGCGCCCGACGAGGAAGATGAGGCTCGCTGGCTGCTCGAGCTCGGAGCCAGACTGGCCAGTGCTGCAACCGCTCTTGCAAATATATTTTTCGAATATATTCGCAATACTTTGTCTCGTTACTCACGTAACAATATCAATGAATTTCATAGAATCAAAGAATGCCCTGACATATTTTTCAGGTTGAGGACGTGTTAAAGGACCTATGCAAAAAATGTAGGGTAATGGTGTGTTGCGGCATATTCCACTATTCTGGCTGTGCTACGATCTGTAGCCAAACTAGAATTAAAGTATTGGCCCCACCAATTTCACATCTAGTTGGAATGGAAATTAGTGATGACAGAATACAGCTCAGATAAGTGCCCACGTACTCGGTGTAAGAGTGACTATTAGGATAAATAACAACATATAACAATATCCTTGTTTTCATCAACTAGTATGTTAAGCAACTGCTCAAGTTCTCTACAAAACTGGATTTGAGATAATGAGGGGAACGATAAATGCATGCAACTATGATGTTACATTTCGAAGGCAGCTGCAGGTTGATACTCTCGACTTCATACTGATTCACAGAGACAATGACGAAAAAAAGATCATGACGTGTTTATATGACTGTGCTAATTTCACCAAAATGGCTGAGCCACCATTACGATAACCTTCATGATGACAATATTCGGAAGTGTAACTAGAAAGCCCATACAAATTCCCGTCTTGGGATGATAGCCGCGTTTCAGATAGACATACAAAAAAGGCATCATCTAAAATACTCACAAGAGTGATGAGATTATCACGATGCTTACGAATACTGTGCAAGTTTAAATGCTGTAAGGATAATGAGGGTTGTTTCTTGAACAGAGCCTTCGCTTTGTCGAGAGAAAAAAAACTATTCACCCATGATGATTTAGGCGCTAATGCAAGAAAAAAAAAATGAGATGTATTAATTACTTGAAGACTGACAAATCACTGGATATGCAATGCACACAAATGACTTCCTGGCCTTGATAGTACAGTTATCAGTCTACAGGAATTTCTATCCTTTAGACTTCTTCACTTCTAGCACCTGCACAAAAAGCCGCTTGTTGTCAAGTGATCATTTACGAAAATGGAAGTTGATGGTTTCTTTGAGAGTCGTAATGAAGTACAGTAAACTCTCAGTAAGTGAAAATCTGTTAAACAGAACTACTGGTTAAACGGAACCGCCGCCTCTGAAATGGTTGGTTTTGAGCTTGTATTCTGCACCCATGTTGACCTCTCAGTATATTTCCGGTCCTTCAGTTTCCGTTTACTGAGAGTCCACTGTAGTTCTGAGCCTTGCCCTACGAGATTTGAGAGCAAAGTCCGCTTTTTTTGTTCGCAAGCAGAACCCCGCTATGATGTTTGTTCTTTGTTTAGCAGGCACGTGATGAAGCAATAGAATATGCCTGAACTTGTGAAGTGACCTTCCCCACGGGTGTTAGCCTTGTTCAAAGTTGGTTTCGTCTTTACTTTCAACCTTTTCTTTCCCGACATAGTCGGCACTTTTTTCTTTCTGCCACAGATCTCATTCTCCTTCATTGTCACTGCCGCAAGCGGCAAGCCCACAGCCACAACCACGAGCCACAGACAGCCACATTCGCTTCAGTGTTCGCACCGAGGCCTTCAGCCATCGGCGACAAGGCAACCCACTGCCGCGCTTTTAGTTTCTGCAGTGACTGCGCTCGTCTCTGGGTCCCTGGTCGTGCAGTCCCTGGGGCCTGTACCTAGGCGGGGTACAGGCCACATTTAAAAACACCAGGCTGGGCTTAGGCGGCCCAGAGCATGGAGTTTTCGGGCCGGGCAGGGCCCGTGCTGGAAAAATTAGTTTGTGCAGTGCTCTAGCTTGAATGTTTATTTCAATTACAGAGTCAAATCTTAAAGCATAGAAAACAAAATTCCAGCTCTCTTACGCAACCATGTCAATAGAGCAGAGTGGCAGTGCCCAGAAACATTTCGAACAAATATTGTAAAAACCGGAATATAGGTCAAACAAAAAACACAACAAAAAGCCGACTTTCGTCTTATATACCAATCATTGGCAGAAAAAAAATGTCAATGTCTCGCAACAATGGGCAGATGAAGTCGAAAGCCTCCATTGCCATCTTGAGCATCAGCAGTGTTGCCGTTGGGCAAGTCTAGGCAAGGCCTACAGTGTTCTAGCAATGCCGATTTGCCTCGGTTATCTGCTGTCAGTCTTTTTTTCTTTTTCTATTTTCTTCAGAAATGAGTGCTAGTCGAAGGCGGTTTACGGTAGGCTTTAAGAAAAAAGTGAGCATGCTGAAGCGCTTGGCAACCTGGCTGCGCAACGAGAATTGGGTGCATTGGAGAAAAGCGTCCGATACTGAAGGAGCCAAAAGCCCCAGTGCATCACATCCTGCACCAACAACAACAACAACAAAAAAACATGTTTTGTGGACGAACTGTAGTGCGCCTTGAACGCGAAACACTACGCACCGAATTCGTCCGGGAGCTGTGTGCAAGGTCGTTACTCGTAACAGCGAAGTGCATCCGCATGAAAGCTCTCGAGATAGCGTGCGACTCTGGGCTCACGAGGGTGCAATTCAAGAAATAAACATTATGGGTGCGCTGATTTATGAAGCAGAAGAGCTTTTTGCTACGGCAGCGTACTTCCGTCTTTCCACAAATGCTGCATCAGTAACGCATTGAATGGAACAAAGGACGATGCACTCTGGGATGTTACAGGTGAAAAACAGCCGTCGTCACACTCAAGTTCAGACGAGTTCGAGTGGCAGCACTTTGTGCCGTTCTGGTGCTTAACTACATAAGATTAGTCTCCAAATAAAAAGAAATGTCACCACAGTGCAGCTGGTTATGTCAGCATTAACCAAGACAAGGGTGCACCGCGATACTTCGCGATTTTTAAATATTTCTTCTTTAGAGATTCAAAGTTTCGGGGGTCGACCTATATATATTTCGGTTTTTATGATAGGTGTTACAATGAATACGTGATCCCTGGTTGGCTGGCTTTTGCAAATGACAAGCATAGCGCAGTGCCGGTGATTTGAGGAGTTCAGCCAAATTTTACAAGAAAACATAACATTGCTGTATGCTAATGTCAGCTAGTCGTTGAGATGAAGTTCGAGGGTGATGGATCTTCTTGGTGGGGAGGCAGGTCAGAGCGTCATTCGATCGACAAAAATGCAATGAGACACTCACTCAAGCGCAAAAGAACGCCAAGGGCCTCGCTCCTGTGAGCTCAAGCAGTCAACAGCGAACTTGTGCACCTTGACAGTAGCCCTGACACGATCGCACTTTTTGCTCGGAGACACAACATATACTTTCTGCAATTAACTGCCTCTTCTGACTGCAAAGAATTTACAAGAGAGGACCTTCCCTGCCACATGCTCTACGATGAGCGTCTCCCAGTGCAGCATAGGGTCTGACAGAAGTGGTCATACCTGCTATTACATCAATCTGTGCGCGATGGGCCTGTTCATGAAATGCATTGGCTGCATGCTGGTGATAGCGCTTGTGTGTGAACAGGCTACGTGCTTATATGTACGTAGCTACAGGGCATGTCGAGTGCTACAATAGCTGTAATTTCGGTGAAGAGCAGTAGTGCACACATGTGTATTCTGCGACAGGCCTTTGGACAAGCAATCAACTGACCCGTTCAGAAAGAAAGTCAGCGAGAATCAACTGCCTTGGTGCTTGGAAATATGTTGCTGATGATTGTGGATAGGACGCAACAAGGAGAAGGACATAGAAGGAAGGGAAAAGGAGGTTAACCACACGCAATGGAGTAAACGTGAAGTGCTTGGTCTAGGACTCGTGTCCTTAATACGCGACATGGACCACAGCCCCCTCCCCCCATAGTCTTCCGCCAAAATTTCAGCCACAGCAAAGTGCGCAATTTCTATGCCAAGCCGAAGAAAGTTTACCATAAAGAGCTTAACTACACGAGCAGCTAAGCACAGAACAAAATTGTTTGCCAAAATGCGGATGCTTGAAAAGCAAGCAGCTTGTCATGTCAAGGTTTGCGAATGCACCCATGTTGCTCGACTCTCGGGGCTGCTTGCATGTTATTAAAAAATATTCCATTATAGATTTCGTGCAGGACCCAGTACACTAAAATTTTGCCAACCTGTTTGAGAGTGCACACAGACTAACCACATAGCACAGATTATGATAGAAAATTCTATGTTATGGGTCCTACAGATTTATGATCAACAAATAAAAATTTGCTACACCACAACAAGGCTACCCATAAAAATCAGCCATAAAACAGTACTTACGGTCAAGTCCACCAATGTACTTCATGGTGATTTCACAGTGGCCCCAGACTGCACTGACCACAGGGTAGAGCTTCTTGCCCCGCAGACCCCGAAATGCCACACCCAGGTATCGGCCTTCAACCACAAAGGCCAACGTGCCTTCGTCCATGTCCAGAACAACCAAGAATGCATCCGGTACTAAGAAGATCTCGTCCGCTGGACGGCTTCGTTGATGCATAAAGAAACAGAACTGCAAGCTTGAGCACCATGAAAACGGCAAGAGAGCGGATTTTTTTAGGCACATACAATGTGTGAGATGCTGTGGTCAAAAGACTCTCAATAAGCTTAAACTGCCTTGATTCTTTGCTCTGCAGCGAGATTTTAAAGTATGGGCACTTCTTAATTCGTAGAGATCGTGTTGGCTGAATACAATCCCCACAGTGTGCAGTTAGAAGGTGAGTTGGTATTAAAATACTGTATTTACTCACATGACTTGTGCACTTTCTTTTGAAATTTTGGGGCTCCAAGAAGGTGGTGTGCAAATTACACGGGGATTTCGAGAATGCATAGGAAATAAGGTGCAATTGACCTAACGCACGCAGTTTTACATTCAAGAAAAGAAAATAATTTGGAGCATGAACAAAGTGTACTTGATCATTTAAGATACTTTAGCTAGTTAGATTCAGTCACGCATGGAATTAATAATTGAGAGGTCCAATTGAGAATCATTGTAGCAGCTGCTGTCACCGCCCTCCCAAAGTGCATCGCCCTCAGTTCTGTCCAGCGCGTTCGTATGTCCCACTTTCTTGAAGCTATTCTTGACAATACTGAGAGGAACTAGGTCTCGTGACACAGCGATAATGAAGGACCTAATCATTTGCACATAATGGCCTTCTTCAGCAACAGAAAACTTCCATCAGCAAGCGCACACTCTTTTGCTTTCTCCCGTACTGTACTGATCTCACCGATCATCACACGTTGAAGAACTTCACTCCCGCTTTCTTCAGCAAACTCTATAACAACAACATTGAATTTTGCTGTATATATAATTACTGTATCCCATCTGAAGAGAACAGTAAAAACGTTACGGACACATGGTGAAACCTAAACTTCCAGAACCAACCAAAAGTGCGTTGCAGTGCGGACGCAGAGAACGAGGGGAACGGTGCCAAAAGTTGTCTGTGCCATGACGCAAGCAAGCTTTCTCACGGCGGTAGAGATAGAGAAATAGAAGGCCGCAAACGCTCGAGCAGTTTCAGCGACCCCTCAACAGGTTCGAGTGTTCTTGCACGGTATTCTAGAGGACCTAGCTTGAGGGAATTGCTCAGAACACAGAGGCAGAAAACAAATCCGTGCCTCCGAAAAAGGCCTTCGCACAAGCAGCCCGTTTGACTGCGTCGCCCGATTGGCGGGGCACGCGCCCGATGCGCCCGTCCAAGGAATCCAAAAGCCCTAAGTCTTGGTGTGCGCTTGCGCGGGTCGGGGAGGCAAGATATGCAAATAAATATATATTTTTTCCCATAAAACTGACAAAATATTAGAGGTGCACAAATTAAGCGAGTAAATACGGTACACTCCCCAGCCATAGGGGGCTGCCTTTTTATGAGTTGACTTGCAACCTTCCTGCAAACCGAAGTTGCAAGTTTGTCACCTCCGTTCTTCCTTCCCTTTATGGGTGCCTGTATAGCAGCGAGGCCCTAAAGCTCCCGCTGCTTGCCCATCTCTAAACAGGCCAGAGGTTCCCACTATTGGTCTGTTTAACTGGCCCCTTGCATCTCCTCTTTCTTGGCAAGGAACAGCTCTTGGGCAGAGTATGCACAAAAGAAATTTTGGCTGCCACATAGCAGAGACAGATCTTTGCAGTGCATTATACACAACAAGATAAGAAGAGCCCCACCAGCTTATTGACATAAGAAAGATATCTTGCAATCAACTCTCTTGCTTCATATGAAAACATTCTATAAAATTTTATTTAATGGTTTACTGGAAAGCCATTCACTTAAACTCACAAAATTGAAACTTCAGGAAAGAAAGTTCAACTTACACAGGTTGGCTCATCAATTCAAACAGGTTTAACAGCATAAAGGGCAGGAACAAGTGAAGCACAGAGGCAAAAAACGCGGATCCACTATACGCACAGAAGCAGTCTCCACAATGGAGATACTCAGACTGCATCCTGCCTACGGTGTAATCATGCTTGAGTTTATACAGCTTGTTGCATTCAAACGACACCGTTGAAACAGACGGGGCATACTCACCAGTCCCCAGGGTAAGTGACAGCGGGGTTGTTTTTAACGTCGTGGTATAGCTTGTTTCGGCCCAGGTCCCATCCCCAGGACTCACGGTTGCTGCCCACCAAGGACTGGTAGCCAACCGAGTGAAGTGGAGCATCCCGTGTGGCCACACCCACCACAGCATGTGTGCCCCGCTGTCGCGTACTCCAACGGACTTCCCACACATGAAGCCCTCGTGTGTAACCCACCTGCACAACAAATAACAACACTGTGGCCAACCTTCAAGTACTGAGGGACCACCTCAGCACGTATGTATGTCTTCGAATTCTTTCTCACACAACAAACAGAAAGCAGCTGAGCCAGTATATCAAAATGCGGACAGCAGTAGAAGCAGAACTAGTTAAAAGAATTTCATCGCCACATTCACTTCTATATCATCAAAAATCTTATTTTCCCACTGATTTCAAAAAATATTGCACCACTAGCTCATTAAAATTTTAACTGCATGCAGTAATCTTCTGCAGGGCGTTTACTTACAAAGCCAGTTTTCACACACTAGCAGATTGTGGCACAGACGTGCACACATGTCATGAAAGCACTTCCGATGACGAGTCGATGCGAAAGAGCTAAGCAACAGACACAGATCTCAGAGGCCTTACTTTTGATGACCACGTCGGAACATGTACATCTTGGAATACAGATCTCAAAGGCCATGCCACAGTCCTTTACTACTCTTTCTGATCAGGAAACTTCACCGTCACACTAGGGGGAGCTTGATATGGCATGGAAAGCTTCCGTGCCATGGTGCCACTGTCGTTTAAAGGCCACAATCCTTCACCCCTCTGGTTTGATTCCACAGAGACAGCACATAGAACAAATGCGAGCCGAAAGTTTGTGAGTTTACTTCGTATCAACGATTGGTTTTTGGATAAGGGCCAAGTTCAGGCATGGCACAAAAATGTGCATTCACGTGATGACGCCGTTCAGGTGCTGCATACCAAGGTGCCGTTTAAAGGCACTACTGAAAAGGTTTTTGCAAGCCAAGTGTTCGTGAAAAGTTTGGAAACTCAAGGTCAGCCATAACGTGGCAAGAAACGAACGACTTCAGCACTGATTTAAAGTATGCGGGTGTGTGTGCGAAGCAATTTGACTTATCGGGCATCATCTATGTGCACCGTTTCACAGTAAACGATGACACCGTATCGTTGCCAAGAGAGAAGCCACACCTAAAGTTTAATGACATTTTTCGTCTGTTCGACGGCCTGGCAGCATATATTACGAATCGGTAGTCACGACCAGTGACAGTTTAAAAACCACGGAAACAACCTCGAAAGCCATCGTGAGCAAGTGGTGTTCCCAGCCGAGAAAAATAGGCCACAAGCCACTCATTGTAACAACAAAAAAAGAACATTTTTGTGACAACTATCTTTTAAAATGTCTTTTGAACTCTCAAATGTGAAAATTATGTGTTATATCTCGACTTAAGCATTTACATGGTTTAATTTTCTTCAAAGAAATATCGCGGTTACAATCCTATCAGGCACACTGGTTGGCCAAGGAAATATGGCACTGAATACAATTGAAAGTGAAAAAGAGAATCAGGGGGACAGATTAATCTACGCATTTTTCATGGGGGATGTTGGCAACCAAAATCGTCTTATAAAACTGGGTTTCGTCATTCAAATGATACACAAGAAAACCAACAAGGTTCTCGAGGCCTGAAAACGACAACGGTTGCTGTCGAGAAATCACTTCATCAACAGTTATCATCTGCGGATGTATCTGTTTCAAATAGCTAGATTACCAGAAAATGCGAGCTCACGCCCTAGAATATTGTCTGTTACATAAAAATAATTCGTCACCATTGCTGGAATGAAATGCATGCCATTGCAAGTTCAGGAAATAAGAGCTCTTGACCTAGAGCTTAGGATGTCATTCATTATTATTAATGCCACTGATATTTTATTCTCTGTATCATTCATCACAGCCACTTCTGTTTTTTTTTTTTAATTTGAGGCCTGTTGGGCCAACTAAAGACAATTTAAACAGCGAAAAAAAGACCTATGCCAGTCGCCTGCTGGCACACTACGCCACCAGCTGAATTTGAGATTTACTTTTTGCATCTGCCTCATCTTTCTTACAAAAACATTCTCAAAGTTTCAAGCTTTATTCATATGATTGTGACAACACAATAATATGCAGATGTTGTCTAGAAAGAGCAACTCTTTTGGCTACAATGTATGAGCGAAGAAAAAACACAATCTTCGCTTAATTAAAGCCTCACTTTGCTGGCTGGCCTTTCTTTTACTGTCGCACCCCTAGTGGCCACCACTAGATCTGTACCAAGGGTAGATGCAAGTCTTGAAAAAAGAAAATTCATTAGTTCGGTTAACTGAATGAAATAAATACACTTATTCGTTTTTTTTCCGCAGATTCATATTCTGTGAACAGATATTTATTACAGTCTACACTTATAAGGGGCCCGTATACAACAAACTTTCGGATATAACGGACTATTATTCAGTCTGAGTTTGATCTGTATATTGAATTATTTCAGTCAAGTTCGCTTTTAATCGACTGTGATACAAAGGATTATCGACTACACAGGACAATATGAGCGTAATTCTTTTTTTTTCTTCGAATTTAGGCACTAAAGTGTACCTTGCCGTGTTGATGCACGATGACAAAAGACTTGACCCTGCCACGCTCTGTGAGCTAAGGTAATTTTCAATTGTGGCTGGCAACATTGGTGGCTTCCAGCCAAGCCGTCTGAGAGCGCGTTGGTCACTCAAATCGTTCAAGTGTTGCAACGGACTCAAATGCAGCACAAAGTTATTGCATCATTGCTCAAGGAAGCTTCGTCAGTCTTTTATCACAAATTTCTTTATGAGCTAAATCTAAATAAAGTTTTTGTTAATACTTTGCATGAAAAGTGCATTACTCATTGCAGTAACACTGTTAGGCATGGCGACTAAAGTTTCAAACGTAAGACTTTTCAGGGCTCCAAGCAGGTCAGTTCCAGCATCAAATTAAAATATTAATGTAAGAGGGGCTTTGGTGCTGCTCAGTTTAAAACTCTCAGATCAACTCAGTGCCGTCCAGGGAGCCATGGAAGCTGCATGATAGAAACAGCTCTCAGTGGCCATTAGGCCGGCCCATTTATAAGCAGATGTGCCATTTCGTCTGCACAAATAACAAAGAATTTATTTTGAGCTGATCAAGATAAGTGGTTGAAAGAGTCTGATAGGAACGCTTCATTATTGGGTGAAGCTTTCTAGCTGTGCAGGGGCCACATAATGCCGCAGCACCTATTGTAATGGCACTTGCTGATAAATTAGAATTTGCGCTATACTTTTATTATTAACTGCTGCAGGAGATGGTCTTTTGTAACGATGCTGTCGAATACAACCAACGTGTATGAGCAGAACTAGCCTGCCCAGCACTGCTGAGTGAAATTAACATGATCATCACACTGTGACACAAGCACGTCCCCCCCCCCCCCCGATCTGTGTGAAGTTTGGAAATTGCGGACTTCAAATTAAATGGACTCATATTGCCAGATTATCACTGGATATTGCGGACTTCAAATTAAATGGACTCATATTGCCAGATTATCACGGTCCATTGAAACTAGAGTAGACAATATCTGCATTACAGGAAAAGATATGCAGTTTTTGAGAGCATATTTCTTACTGAGCTTTTTGGCAACATTGCTATGTCAAACAAAAGGAACAAAGTATGTGGCAAGACAGCTAGACAGCTTATCTCGCCAATAATGCTCATTTGGTTGTTTTCATTGAAATTTTAATGCAAAGTAAATAGATGTAAATATGACTGAAAAAGTTTTACTAGTTATTAAGATTATTAAGAATTATAATTTGATAAACGACACCACGAGAAAATAGCATCATCATCTAGACCAGCTGTCTGGCTACCTTGCTGCATACTTTCTTTTTTTGTTTTGAGAAGTTGCTAAAAATTTTTATAAAAGTTTAGAACGGCTCTTGCGTTTTGTGTTTCCGTTTCTTTGTGTGCATTCGTCTTACCTTGTGGCACTGTTTCAGCATTATGAACGTAAATTTGTGCCAGAAAACATTGAAAAAGCATATCTTTTATCCTAATGTAGCCATTAAAGATCTACTCAAACATTTGGAATCTGCAGAAGAAGCTGAAAAGTGTAATAAGTTTTACTGCATTCACTCCACCATTAAAAGAACACCTTTCAAGAACCACGTCTCCCTTTGAAGCGAAACTAAATACAAAACAATCACTTGGTTTAGATTGATAAGCTGCACTTGGGGAACTCTAATGCCATACTTTCACTGTCATAAGTTCATTATTAGTTCATTATTAGTGAAGAAAATCAAGGTTGAAGTTTCATTTGTAAATTCCGTGCTGCAATCTCCACATGTGATGTAACAAATTTCAAAATTGAGTTTTCGTATTTTCGCAGCACTGGTTCAATGAAATTTTCCGAAATTTCATATGTTAAGTCTATGGCGCCCACAGATGACAATGTACTTCATTTTTATCGAGTAGAAGCTAAATAGGACCCAGTAGATGCATTCAAAATTTACTGTGTTTGGCGCATAAATCTCACGGTAGCATCTCCAGCTGCATTTTTCTTCGGAGAGTTTTCTTGCTTATAAAGTGTCGTGTCGCGGTAAGAGTGATGTTTTCGGGATTGTGAAATTGTGCCCTCTTTAGTGTCCCTTTAAACTGATGTGACAGTCTTGTGACCAGAAAAGCTCTTGAGTGATGCTTTTGCTCGCAGGATCCTCAGAATCGTCACCGGCGTCTTACGTTAGGTTAGGAGTACGATGACACATGTCAGACGCAGGCGCGTAGTGATGCTACCGGACTAAATGGGATTCAAGCTGGCCAGTGTTGCATAGACATGGTACATGATTGGGGTGCGAAGCAGGGCTATTTTCATGCAACGCTGTGCAAATCTAAATTAGCCGTGAAAACTGGGTGCGCTTGCATGGGTGGATTGTTCATTTGGAATTTTACAGTAGCACATTTTTCGGAAGTCTTTTGAGCACGCCTAGCTCATGCCATTTTTTAGTAGCTTGCGCCTTTTGCGGGTTAGTCGACTTGTGGTCAGCCTTGCACTCCTGTCTTACTGCTTCGTCCTCGTCGCTTTGCCTTATCAGAAAAACATAGCACCACCATAACAAACATGGGACCTTTAATAACTGCCAGAGGGGGTCAACCAATCAGCCAGCACATGCCACCTTCCTCACTACGAATACTCAGCAGCACACCCCACTTCTCCATTCCCAGGTGCCCATCTCCTCCAGCGCTCGCTTCCTTGATCGCATCCAAATTAGTTGCATTGGTCTCATGGATGGGATATGCACACTTATGCCTTAAGGAAAAGCTCAAGTATGCCTCGCTCTCATTGTGGAAAACGGGAAAAACTTTGCATAGAACGGGGTTGTTCATTAAAAGCCTGTTTCTTCGTCAGACAAAACCCAATGAAACCAACAATCCGACGGTTGTAGCATAGGTCCCTACCTGCAACAAGTTAATTTTTCATTTACATTAGTTCTTTTGCATTTATTATTTCATCATTATCATACTACAAATAATTTCCCCCGTACTTCCTTAGCGTCATTCATAGGTCGGCAAAAAAATGTGCAGCTCATTCAGTCTCACTCTTGAAAAAATTTTGCCTCTAAGACTCACTCCACCTCACACTCACCATAATTTTATTCATGCAGGCTTGTTCGAACTCAAGCTTCCTCAAATTTTTTTCAATAAAACTGAGTCAAACTCACCATAACATTACTCAATCGGACTCAGACTCACAGCCCTAGTCGACTCGTGAGTGAGGTTGCCCACCTATGGCTTCATTATCTGTTGGTTTCATTAGGTTGTGCCTAACAAGAAAACAAGAAAAACACTGCAGTGGCATATTCTGCAAGTGTTCAAAGGACTCTTATTCTACCTACTTTCCCACATATTGCACACAGATGCATAAACCTGCCCAAATATGCCAATCCTAGTGTTGAAACAAAAGGGCAACCACAGGTTCTAACATTTTTCAGGCTATTTTAAACCGAAAGCAGTAGAATATAAAAATGTGACTAATTCGTTGCTCTGCCAAGTATAGCCACAGTAAGTCACGACAAAATTATTACTAAGACAAACACACAAATGTTGCTACGCTGTGCACATTTGAGGGCAAGCACTGTGGTGTGCCCACCTTGCCACGAATGCAGTCCGTGCTTTGAGCAACGGGGTGTCGGTGGAAGGTGAGCCGGTCATCTTCCTTGACAAAAATGTTTAGTGACCGATCCTCTGGGTTCCAGGCGTGCCGGCACTGTAACTCTGGACTAGCTGGCGGCATGTCCAAAAGCAGTTCGAGTCGCAACGGCCGTTGAGGCTCCCGCACGTCATGGATCCAGCCAGGGCGGCTTGGGTGAGCAACTGACGGCTGACCCACCAGGCTCTCTTCCTCCATGGGCTGAACCACCTGCGTAACACAGAACTCGCATGGAGGGCCTCAAGCATGTAAACCATGAAAACAACCATAGCAATCATGACATTTATAACTATATTGCAAGTTTGCTTTTCTGAGAAATATCTCTCCTTGTGGATTTCTGTGGCAAACCGGCGGTAAACAACTGAACCTTTCAAAATTATACTGCAATGCTGAAACATCACATTATAACAGAAACTCTGCTTCCCAGGCATAAAGGTTATCTGTAAAACAAAGATGCATCTCTTTTAAACTTTTGTGAAATATATTGCATATGAAAGCACAGTTTATTACACATATTGAAAGTTAGTTGAAAGGACCATCACAAGTGTGCTAGTAGCACAGAAAGCAAGAGGGAATAAACCAAAACAATGCTGGTGGCACGTATGTCACTGTAGGTGTAACAGACATTATGCTATACCCGCTGCATCTCTCGCTCAGGGCCAATTATGCCACAAGATGCAGGTTATAAATCCTACTATCACAAGGAAATTTCTTCTTCCGCTGTGACATCTGCACATTAGCAATGTACAGTACTTCTGGATTGAACCAGGACAATATAGGGCTATGTACCGCATATACTTTCATTTCCACAGTCTTAAGTTCGGGTCACGTCGGTGTAAATATTATTCAAATGCACGGCTGATGAAAGTGAACATTATCTTTAGAGACCAGATTTGTAGCAACATGATGTGGTTATCTCGGGTGATCACGCATACGAGTCGTTATATTAAAAAATATTATATCACCTTTGAATTCATGGGTAGTGTAGAGTGCTCCCGGGATAAAACTCGTTAGTTTAGGGCTGAGCAATGCACATACATTTGTTTCTATCATCTTCAGCTTATGCCACATAAGCGTAATATTGGCTCATACATCTAGATCAAGCCTAATGTCACCTTTGGCAACTAGATTCAGCAACGTGGCAGGCTTTCTTGAAATTGCTCACGCCAGTTGTAAAAGCTTGGCATCTTCAAGTTCCATTTCAATTGGTGAGCACTATTCACAATATAGTTATCAACAACTGCACTTTACAAGTGTGAGCTTAATGAATGACACCAATATAAGTGTTAGCACAAATCGGCTATTAGAGGCTTACTATTAGAAAATCACCTAAACTAACACTTCCATTTGGTTTGACATCTTTTAGACAGAAACTCATCACATGTTTTACAGAATGAAATATTAAGCATGTGGCCATTATGGCTAATTTGTCAGTACATATACTTTCCTTAGCAGTATACTGATCTAGCAAAAATGGATAGTTACCAATCCATCTACTAAGTGCTATTAGCCTAATTCTGGCACAACTATGAAATTGGAAATATTCATAGGTGGAAAATTTACCATGTTTCAATCACTGCAACGAGTCATGGCTATTTCAGTTAAACCTAATAGAGGCCACAGACACTACCAAAAAATTTAAAAATCAAGGGCCATGTTGAACAGGCATTTTAAATTTTCCGGTGAGGGCAGTGGCCATGCGATCTTTCAAGACCACCTTCCCTCTCCAAAACATACTCGTTACTTCGAACATGAATGCAAGATAAGCTCAAGGGAAGGAAGATGCTAAATGTGATGAGAAATTAACACGCAATGACCCTGGAGCCAATGTTTTGACAAGAAAAATCATGTACAGACCCTCATGAAACATTGTCTACAGCAAAATCACCTGTTGAACCACTGCTCTTCACTTTGAAAATGATGCTCATACAAAAATGTCTCTTTTACCAAATGTCCGCCATGGGGTAGGGATCTTCTAAATTTTCACTTGATGTTGTTTTATGACCCAGAACCATAATCTCGGTTTGGGCAACTTGTAGTGAGGGGCCGCCCCTTTACTTTGACTGCCTGCAATTTTCGCTGTACAACACAGTGAAGCCAAAAGCACACTTTAGGAAAAAAGCACCAACTGTCTAACCTTGAGGCCGGTGGTGACCTTCTGCCCCATGGTGGCACTCCTGTGGTGGTGTCGGTGCCTGCGCTGCTGTCTTCTCCAGAGCGCACTGGGACCGAGCCTCAAGGACTTGGCTGGGCAGGCAGGGCCATGCTGCTGCGGCCACGGCACCACTCGGCCCAGCGGACCCTCACAGCACAGGAGCACGCGTGGTGGAGGCACCGCTGCGGCGAGGCACCTGGGCCAACGAAAAGGAACTTCTCAGGCACCATCTAATCAGCCATAGGGCATGACAGCATTGTTTCTGCACAAGATCGCAAGGCTGGTCTGGTTGGCGTTCACTCCACAGCACCAGCAATGTAGACAATTTGGTAATTCCGTTATGAACAGCTCCACCCTGCAATTATTCCTTTCTGTCACTCATATGACGTACTTATGTTTACACGTGTGCCTCCTGGAATGACAAGCAAGCGTTTTAGAAGTAGTAAATAATAAAAACAATACGGAATCGAGGCAACGTCTCGGAGATGCCACCCGACCATGCAAGATATATAGCTAGTAACACCAGGCCATCAGAGTGCCTAAATCAACGCTGCTGCGTAACTTACAGTGGCAGCGTCATCTTGAAAGCCTGCGCAACACCTCAGCGCGGAGCGGAAGGCAGGGCGCGCCGGAAAGCTTCCCGAGGGCCTCGTCGACTGGTTCTCCTTTGCAAGCACACAGAGAACGCGCACAAAGGTCTTGTAACTTTAAAAAAGGCGAGCCGCGCTTCCAGCCACGGCAGTAGTTCTCGGGCAAAAAGCACAGCCACAGGTTCCGGCGCTGTCGTCCGCGAGTAGTTGTCAACTCCGCGCGGCGGCCGTTAGTTAGAAGACCTTATGTGGTCGGAGGAGGCCCCGCTCGGAGCAGCGGCAGGCAGGCAGCGCGCGCACTCTTCCGGTCGGCCGAGCGGCCAGCTGTCGGCGGCACGGAAACAGCTGCTGTCCGCCCCGACGCGCGTTCTCCAGACGCGAGGGGGTCCCCCTCCTCTCGAAGCCCTCCGCGCCCGCTACGCACAGCACGAGAGTACGTTACGCGAAACTGCAACCGCGGAGAGCCCCTCCTTCGCTGTTGTTCCCCGGAGTGCCATTGACCTCGTTCGCGGGGGCCCCACCTGAACAGTGTTCCCAGCGCAGCCGTCGCGCACTCTCCTCGGAACAAGGAGCCGAATCTGCAATCGCTTCCCCACCGCGGCTTAATTCTCACACAGGTTCGGACGGCGCCCCGAATCGGTCTAAATGTTAGGAGCGCAAAGATCAACAGCGCGGCTCTTAGGGGGTAACAGCCATCCAGACGTCTGGAATGGCAATCGTACGAAGTATAACGCGATCAGTCAACTAGTACACAATTGTGATCGGCCAACGAGGTATGATGGTGATGTTTGAGTGAACCACGGGTTTTATGCCGGTCATTGTCATATCCCACATGTTGTTAAATCCCGCCATCGGTCAGCTGTGATAGACGGGCTCTTTAATTGGTTTAAAATGCCGCTATTACATAATTTGACAATATCACGAAATTTTATTTTGTCCAGAAAAGCATTCCTGAACGGCTAGCAATTTGGACAGTTTGACAGAAATTTGAAACGGCAAGCCGTTTCTCGGTGCACTGACTCTTGGAGGCAACAGTGCGTATACATCGCAACCGTGTGGCGGTTTCGCAAATGTTCTACCGTAAAAAGCCCAAGCGCTACAATCAGTCTGACAAAAGTGAAGGTGTTCTGGCTGCTGGTCTGCCGTACGGTCTGTCCTGGAGGGCACGTGGCCGTCTGGCCCTTGAATCCCTTTAATGGCCGCTATCATCATATCTCCAGATTACCGTACCATTTCAGTCACTGCATCGTACGGAAGAAGCAACTTGCAAAGTTGTTTTCCAATTCATGTAACCGGTACTATTTATAGGCACTGCTGAAAAACTCCAACAAAGATTCAGACCCCAAGGCTGCGCCATACTGCAAGATGCCAATAAGGTGCGACCACCTGAACTTCTGCAGACAGTACAACAAAATAACTAAGGGCAGTCGGTCTATGTTTCCTGAACCACAACGACGCAAGTAGGACGTTTGGAAGATTAAAGTTACACTACAAAAGCCGGAATCACCATTGTGCAACAACTATGATGCCCTACGAATTTCACTTCGACAACGTTCGTTGGTTATCGCCTGCTGCTGATCAGATGAGGCACCCAAGCGCCGAATCATGAAATCAAAACTGAGACTTTGTAGCAATACATTTCGCTTCGATTCAACGCCACTCAATCGATTGAACATTTTCCTTGACGTACGGCCGGTTGAGCCCGTACAAAAAAAAAACAAAAAAAAAAAACACGGGCAATGTTGCTTTGACCAGTAACTAATAAATCAAGGGCGCTACCTGGGACATTCACCAACAAGGCAGCTACGACCACCACTATTGTTTTATTAGACCGCAAAATTATGTCCACATAATAAATACACACGATACCGTACTTACTCGACTGTAAGGCGATTTTTTTTCTAGACGTTTGCTATATAAGTCGACCTTTGCGTTACAATGGAATACCAAAATTCTATTTTTTTCTTCCTAGCCGCAATGAAAAACCACCCTTCGAGTTACATTTGCGATGGAGTTGAAATCGTATAAATGTGGTAAAACCACGGCAAGAAATCAGAAAAACAACATTTTTGTTGTTTTGAAACGCCGGTTTAATATAATGGGTACAAATTATGTATTTTATGACCGGTACAGGGATACACAAAGATATGTCGCTCACAGCAGAGCTGCCAGTCCCAACAGAGGGAGGGGACGATAATGTTCTTGCTTTTCCCATAATTTGACCATCGAGACGAGGCGCAAAAAGAAAAAAAAGTGTAGCTGCGATACACGAACCGGAGCTATTGACAAATGCGTATTGAAATAAGTCCGATAAATAGCACTTTTACTGTTACTGTATTTTTTTTTTTCTGGCCGTCTCTCCGTCAGAGCGCCCCGCCGCGGTGGTCTAGTGGCTAAGGTACTCGTGGCTAAGCTACTGACCCGCAGGTCGCGGGATCAAATCCCGGCTGCGGCGGCTGCATTTCCGATGGAGGCGGAAATGTTGTAGGCCCGTGTGCTCAGATTTGGGTGCACGTTAAAGAACCCCAGGTGGTCGAAATTTCCGGAGCCCTCCACTACGGCGTCTCTCATAATCATATGGTGGTTTTGGGACGTTAAACCCCACAAATCAATCTCTCCGTCAGAGCGCTTCAAAAGAGCTGTTATGTGTACTGCACCCATTTCGTACCACCTTTCGCATTCAGAAGACGGACGAACAACCTTTACAGCGCATGTCTTCACAAACTAGTTTTTTTTTTTCATTTTTTCTCTTTCCATCATACGCTGTAGCGTATTTTTGTTTTATGTTTCACCAGCTACACCAACGTAGCTTTAGGAAAATTGCAGCTGTTATGGCCCGATCTCTTCATGTGTGAAGCCTCGATCAACGTGCACGTTATGAACAAAAATGCCAGCAGGGCAAGGGAAGGGGTTCGGCAGAGGCCTTCGTAAGGGGCTCCGCCCCCTCCTCGTCACTATATTTACCGTGACGCGCCGGTCGCGTTCAGAGCGAAACCTGAGCCAAGGTTTATTATTATGGCGATATAGGGAACGGTTACGCGCGATACGCAGTATTCACAGCGTCGCCACCAGTTAGTAGTTGTCACACGTTCACGGAGGCAGGCAGTTTTGACGATAAGGCGCAGTGCCAGTCCGAGGCGTCCACCTTCCGGGGATGGTCGGTGCGCGCATTACACCACAATCTGGTCCGATTGGTCGGCCACTTATCAACAGAGATTGCTTCGCCGATAGCGCCAGTCGCGCAAGTTTCAGTCGGAAACGCGCGCTTAAAGGCAGCTGCACAAGCTCAGTCGTAGCTCACCGGAAGTGCGGTTCTCGCCTGAGCGGCACGTAGCCCAGGCCCGCTTGCAGCAGCCACGGCCCGAAAGGCGAAACCAGGGCCAGGGGTGGAGGAGGCCTCCCGGAGCACGGAGGCATCATCGCGCACCACCACGCAATGCCTAGCTGCTGCGCCGACTCCGGCTCGACCCCCTCGGGCAGCGCACTATAACGCCGGAAGCATAGGTGCCCTCCGGAGCCAACGCGGCTGCCAGCGGAACGAACACGACGAGTAGCGCGGGGGACCGTCTCCTCGACTGCAAGCGGCGCCGCGATCGATGCCGCACGCGGACTGCCAAAACGGGCCGCTGTTCCTCCCTGGGTCCTGGCGCCGGTTTTCCGACGCCACTGGCAGACCTCCGGCGGCTTCTTTCGCAGCGGCTTTTTTGACGATCCCCCCGCGTACCACACACGTCCACAGCGCGTAGCCGCCGCAAATCTACATCGGCTGCGCTAGTTCGTGTTACAGCAGTCACGCACACACACGAGCGAATTTAAAAGACGGTAAAACGGAAAAAGTCACTGATACGTAAAAGCAAGTCATCACAATGTATTCGCCGTGCGAAGAGCGCCTAAATCTGTTGATGAAATTCCCAGAAGGCAAGGTCACACTCTTTGCAAGTGTCCTTTCTTGAGTGTATTTCAAAAGAGATCCGTGGCAATTGAGTATAACTGGGTACAACGTCACATATCTTAATCTCAACACTTTTTACATCGAAAGCTGTTATCATATCACAACTCAGGCCTCGCGCAGCGCCGTAGTTGTCCGCCGCCGGTGCCCGAAACCACATCACGCGAAATTAGCAAAAAAAAAACACCCTAATACCTGTGAAACGGTGAACTTCAAACCCGGGTCCGCTGGGTGCCAGTACAGTATTCTACCACTGAGCCACGCCGGTGCTTGGGACCTGTTGGCAAACTTGCCTTAGGCAGGCTTGATGTCGGGAAAGCAATCGCGTTAATACGACTTATAAGTCGTCTTTAAACAGCGACAGAACAAGCAGTCGTCGCACAATGCGAATGGCGTAACGAGTGGGTCGTCCAATGCTCCAACCCATTACAGAAGCTTGTTTTCGTTCAGCTATTAACTACGGCGCATACCCACTTCAGACATAATTCCTCATCGTCGTCAGCCATTGCATGAACAATTGGGTCAAAGTTCATCGCAATAGTTTAGCGAATACCACGCTCCTCGGAAGAATGACTAAAGATAGCATAACGAATGCCGGCCTACTACCCTAAAATTATTATTATTATATGCCGTAGTGGGTACTCAGCAAGTGTGCTTGCAGCAGTTACCCAATGGGTGTTTAGAAGAGGCCCGGAAAGGCCGCTCTTCAGCTTTCGCTGTGATTGTGCAGCGCCTTCCGCTTAGGCCTGACTTTTTTTTTTTTTCTAAATTGCTAATATAAAAAATATAAAAGCTCTCAGCTGCACGAGACTTCTGAAATCGCAATCGCCACTTCACCGGTTTAAGATAAAGCAACGCAATTATTCGAGCTGGAAAACTCGTTCTGTAAATGATATTTCAAAACATGATCCCAGTTTTTATAGGAATAAAAACAGATCCTATATTTACAAAAAAAAAAAAAGGATGGCCGCTATGACAAGATGTGTGTACCCTCTAGTCTGGAATTACGCCACTAAACGCGGGCCCCGCTTTTGCGTCTAGCATATTTCAGTATGCGGGTTCTTGTGGAAGCTCCATGCACATGCCATGAGTGGTCGGTGAATTGGAGCGCTCATACAATTAAATTACGAGGAACAACAAAGTCCAGTACGATCCTGCAACGCAGCGACGTCACCCTTAAGATCGGAGATTATATATAGTTACGTCACGAATTGGCAGAGGTCAGTCCCTCCCAAAGCTTCGAAAACAAGACGGAACTTTTCAAGCACTTGCGACAATGACGTCAAATTTACAGCTAACTCTGGGCTTCAACCCCCCCACCCTCCCCAAATATGCGAAGTGCTCGTTCATGCACACGCCTGCCGCTACAAGTTCGCGCATGCGATACAGAACATATGTGACGATAACAGTAATAACTAATGCTCTCGAATTGATGTGTTTCTTCATTTTTTTTTTTCACGTTTGATTGTCAGGTGAGAAGAGACTGCGAATCAGAAGGGACTTTCCCGCCACCATGATTGCGAAAACCGCGCCAAAAGTATCACGTGGCTGGCGTAAACTAATTCACCCTTTTCGTCAATTCTGCATCTCTCTCGGCGTTAAATGCTTAAATAAAGTCATGTTAGGGTAGCCTAGGACAGTCTTTCTTCGAAGAATATCTACTGCGGTTCAATGGAAGGCTGCCTTGCGCAGCTCGAGGTCCTACCTTGAAGTGACCTGAGAGGAGTACCTCGAGTATACCTACCCTCACCCTCTACCACATACTACTTCCCCTTTAAATTGCTTGCAATGACGTCACTGGAACCACCGTGTCGGAGCACCGGCATTGGGAAGAGAATGGGTGGTTGATGATTGATTTATATGTGGGGTTTAACATCCCAAAACCACCATATGATTATGAGAGACGCCGTAGTGGAGAGCTCCGGAAATTTCGACCACCTGGGGTTCTTTAACGTGCGCCCAAATCTGAGCACACGGGCCAACAACATTTCCGCCTCCATCGGAAACGCAGCCGCCGCAGCCGGGATTCAAGAATGGGTGGTTGGGAAGGGTGCGACATTTGCGATGTCACATTAATGTTGACAAAACATCAGATGCAGGTTATTTTGTTATTCGTGCACAAAGGCGTTCCTGCCTAGTCGTTATCACACTGAAGCAGGTTAACCACATTTTCTTGTCATCAAAGCTGCAATCATGGAGTGTCAATACGTTCACAAACTGTGTCCATGACTTCACGTATACTCGGTATTTGCAAGGGGCCCCTCCTGCATTCATTCTGATGTCATCGGGAGCTCTACAAAGTTTATACGAGGGCTCACTGAGATTTCGCGCGCTTATACTGGCGCCCATCACTCCCTGAAACATTGATTTTGCACTACGCAGGAGCCTAAGAATAACCCTTCGTGTTGTGCTGATGCGGGCAAATTGCATTCAGGAACATCAATTTTACGTATAACTCGACGCATTACTCACAAATTTTAAGACAAACTTCGATAAGTTTGCCAGTGTACTAATGGCCATGACGCATTTCACATGCATACACGAAGCAAAAGCGGCGATTTAATGTTCCGGGAGGAGTCTCACAATACACAAATACGTCGCTAAGCAACTCAGGTTGCGCTTAATGCAAGACAAAATTATCTGCCTACGCCCTGCGTGCACCTTTGCGGTTAGATTTCGGTGCACGAGAACGCACACACGCATGCAAGATGGTCAAAATTTGCAGAGCCCTGACGGCGTCTCTCAGAACAATATCGTGGTTTGAAGTTTTTGATACTTGAAGTTTATTCGAGCTCTTTTTTTTTAATGTACATGTATTTCCACTCTTAGGGACCAAAACAATTGTTCAAGGGTCCCTAACGGCATTAGACCGCCATATGGTTGGGACGTCAAATCCAAACAATTATAATTACGCTATGCGATCCTTCACATCAGCGCCAAAATGCTTGCTGTAATGTGGATGAATGTAACTAAATAAATAAATTATTCCATAAATAAAATAAATGGCAAAGTCTCGCGCGTTAAACCCCGACATGATTACTGATTGATATGTGGGGTTCAACATGCCAAAACCACCATATGATTATGAGAGACGCCGTATATAGTGGAGGGCTCCGGAAATTTTGACCACCAGGGGTTCTTTAGCGTGCGCCTAAATCTGAGCATACGGGCCCACAACATTTCCGCCTCCATCGGAAATGCAGCCGCCGCAGCCGGGATTCGATCCCGTGACCTGCGGGTCAGCAGCCTAGTACCTTAGCTACTAGACCACCGCGGCGGGGCCTGACATGATTACTAGGCATGCCTTACGAGTATAGGATTCATGAATAGCACGATAAAAACGCATAGGAAGGTGCTCTGTTTTATGTTTTCCTTCGTTTCGAAGAGGCGCTGACTGACGCTCCCACGTCCAATGCGCATATGCAGGGTGTCCCACATAACTTGAGCCAAAGATTTGAAAGTGAAAGGCACTTAGGGGGCGAATTCAACCAAACGCACACTACTCGCACTAGCCTGTAGGTACTCAGGCATTCTTTTTAATTATTCCCGTACTAATTATTAATAATTCTTAATTACATACTTTTTAAATTATGGGCTGGAAACCCAAAATATAAACACTGAGATGTAGAGCACTTTCAAAAACCACCGACTAAATTGTTTCCTGTACGATACGTCCGCGCTGTTATTTTTTCCACGTTGTAAATAAAGTCCGCAAAACGTGAAGAGAAGCCGTGTGAAGTGCGCCACGGCTTCTCTCTCTCTCTCTCTCTCACACACACATATATATATATATATATATATATATATATATATATATATATATATATATATATATATATATATATATATATATATATATATATACACACACACACACACACACGCTGTGTCAACTAAACTATCTGAGGCCGATGGGTTTGACAAACTCAAAAAATTTGCACCATCTCCCGCTAAATGGAACCATGTGTACATGCATGCGAAGCTGCGGACGCTGGCGCTCACCGCGGCGTTGGAACATGCCTATCGCTGCTAATGGGCACTGAGAGACCGAAGACTCCGATTGGACACAATGTCTCAGGTTGTCGGCGATAGCCATGAGACAAACGAGCTCAACCATTACCTTGAGATAAATAAAAAAAAGAGCCACATGGCCGGTAAACGTCCAGACTAATGTAGTTTAACCTTTTAGTCACAATTATTGGTTTTAAAATCACGCCTCAGCTGACGGCCGGGCGTCAACCTGATGGTAAGCGGATATGACGCCCATTCCGTCCCATCACCTCATACTCTCCCCCATAGAGTTTCTCACAATCATACCTAGAGGGAAATCTGGCGCTAGTGAGCTGCTGGATGCAAGGAAACGACGGGATGCTTCGAACTAGACTCGAATTTGTATACTTCGAAGACGCGTCTGGCTTCACGTTAAAATGATTGATTTATTACTAAAAAGCACGTAATAAGCTATTTATTTTTGTCATTGCACAGAAACGTGTTGTATTTACCACTAGAACCTTCTACGTTGATGTACAATTTTACGAAGCGTAAGAAGTAACCAACGGCCGCTAAACTTCGCAGGCAGACGACAAAGCGACCGTTCTTTCCGCCACGTTTATGTCGTCTGTTTCTTTCCTTTGCCACTTGGTTGTGCCGTCAAGGTGAGTGGACTTTTATTTTAGAATATAATACGCTTGAATGAAATTCACGTATAAACGTTTTGTTTTAGAGAAGCTTTATTTAAGCAGTCGTATTCGCTTTTGAGCCGAAGCCTCGCTCAACACCAGCCAACACAAGCCTCGCAGACCCATATAACGTCATTCCCAGCGCTCCAACATCGTTCTTAAGAAATTCGCATAGACGGTGGTGCCACCCTTCTTTCTAGGTATTTGTGAGAAACTCTATCCTCTCCCCAATACAATGCTGACGAGGTAGTAGCGCTGGTTGCCAACATCTGTATCATCCGTCATTTTTGGCGAGAAGTTTTGACGATTGCTCTGTATGGTTTCTATTTTCCGAAAGCTTCCGTTACCGCGAGTTTTCTGTGCCGCACCCACTAGTTTTTTTTTTTTTTTTTAGTACGGAGGCCACTGTACTATTTACACGCAATCTAAAGCTGGGCTTTATCGCGAAGGCTAATGCTTAATAGCACTTCGCCCTGCCATTAAAGGGTTCAGACAAGTTAGATCTCGGAGGCCACATGTAAAAATCGCCAGCTAGAGAACGCCTCGATAGCGCCGCATCCCTCCCTTTGGGCAATGCTATCAAGGCTCACAAACGCACTTTACCTTTTCCACGCACTCTCTGCGGACGGGGAGCAAAAGGCACCGAAAACCAGTGCATCCCCAGACAACATGCGCAAAGCGAAAAGTAATGCCCTTCGTAGGTACATGCGCGCTTGCGTAATGATGCTTTTGAATCTGTTAGAACGAAAGTACACCCTGGGTTTCGTACCAAAATTTTTGTAAAGGCTACATTGGCCCCATTGCGCATCGACTTCTTACACAACTCTCGCCCTCACGCTCAGAGGGCGAATGGAAACAGCTGATATGGATACCCGGCCACTACGGAGTTAGAGGCGATGAGCACGCCCGTGCCTCGGCCCGAGAATTTCCGGACCTCCAACCCCGGCACATCGCACCCACCCTCGGCTATGCGTATGGACCCGTTCCTAACATACTCATATATTCTATAACATCAAAGACTTGAGAGACGAAAACTTCCGCCCCCGGGCCAAAGCTCAGTAAAGAATCTCAGGTATCGTGGCGCCACCTGCAGACCTTGTCTTACTCCAATCCATACATACTGTCCACGATAGATCCCGACACGTACACACCACAGTGCAGGTTCTGCGTCACTAAAACAACCACCCTGTACCACATGGTATGAAAATGCCCACACAATCCACCTCTACAACCCAGAGCACAGCACAACACTGTAGGGTGGGAGGCAGCTCGGGTCCGAAGACGCAAGAGGCCCTCGTGATACGAGCGAGGACAGCGGCCCGTGCCAATCAGATCCCGGACTAAGGAGCCCACTTACCGACACTCCTTTTTCTGTCGCAAATAAATGTTTTATTCTCTCTACGTAATGATGCATGGATTTTAATGGTGTGCTCATGTAAAACTGTGTAGAAGACGAGAAGTGACACCATCATCATCGAGAGATCAGATCAGCGGATTCGTATAAGGAAGAGATTGACGGGGGAGCGGCGGCTCGTCTTTTTCTTAAAATCCCTGGCTCCATAAAAAAGCTCGTCGTAATCACACTACGTCCCACATCCGTAGTGTGATTACGATGGACGCCGTAGTACAGGGCTCAGCAAATTTCGACCACCCGTGGTTCGTACTCAGTACATGAGCCTCAAGCATTTTCGCCCCCGTCAAAAATGCGGCCGCCGCGGCCTGGATTCGAGCCCGCAACCTTGGCCTGGGTCGACCACCACCATAACCCCAAGACTACCGTGGCGGGTAGTCAAGGCCTGACGACACATGAACGTTGCAGAGCGTGGCTTTTCGACGCACGCCCTCTCCCCATGAGAGAGAGAGAGAGCGCGTGGCTGCGCGAAGTCTTTCTCCACAGAGAAAGGGTGCGGCGCCACGTCACGCGCTGCAACGGGTACATGTGGTTGGGCCTCATGAGAACATAAAGCACCCGTTACGAAGAATTCGCGCCTTCAGCCAAAGAACTTCATTGGCGCTTTAAAGAAATTTGAGGCAGAACGCAAGGAAATGATTCCGACGAAATCGCCGACGTTCCCAATTGACCCCCATATTCTAGAACGCCCCTTCACTCAACGCTCCACTTTCACTTGAGAAAGCCGATGGGAGCTCCATCTCTAGGCAGGGAAAGTCACTGCATATCGGTGATAATTTGCTGCTATTCTTGAGTAGCACAGCGTCATTTTCAGCCTAGCAGCGGCGCAGTGCACAACTCTGTCAAGTGAAGGGTGAAAGTCGAGTCGAGGGGCGTTTGTGAATACGGGGGTGAGGCTGAGAAGCAGCACAAAGCGAACCAATGGAACGAGCCAATCACATATATAAATCAAACCACCACTTGACGAAACTAATGAAGCAGCTTACAGTACAAAAACAGCGCCACTTGAAAACACTCGTGCAATGCAAACTTTTCTTCATAGTGAATGTGAATGCTTCGGCCTGATGAGCACACGCGAGATGGAAATCACTTTGGCGCGTCAGAGAATGCCAGCACAAGCAAAAGTCCGCCAGCCGAAGGTTCACAGGTACTGTACTAAAATATACACCTATTCAGAACCCCCAGGCGTAACAATTCACTGCCGGAGAAGATAACACTGCAGAAAACCTTTGCTCTCCAGTGTCAGTAACAAACAAGTTGTATACAGCTAAGCGGTGCCATTGTCTTTGTTGTAAGTTTCTGTATAACCCCCACAAAACAGTTGTGCATCACGTACCTCCAATGCCTTCCTATCTGATACATCTGTAGTCCAGAATGTTCTCGCCTTTGTTTGATTTTAATTATACCTTACGTTTATTTTTTTAGCAATCAAAAAGACCGTTCCACACTCAGGTCGAGAGCATCGGACACGTCCTAAGATTGTCCGTACCGGTGACAAGCGATCTTTTTGTCCACTTCAACTTCTTTACAGTTAAAAGACTACAAATAATGCACCCATACATTCCTTATTGACTACACTGTCTCTTGGTTTCATAAGGTAGTGTCTGAAGAAGCAGACTGACATACCGAATCACTCATGAAGTGGGGCTAAACAGGATAATATGTTTCCTCTGGCCACTCCCTGATGCACATTAGTCTGTTCAGCCCCACTTCACGAGTTTTTCGGTTTGTCATTTTTATTCTGACAGGAGAGTGCTTTCCATTTGGTACCTTTATTACCTGGCCAAACGAAGTTTCTCCATACATTACAAAGCCATTTTGCTGGGTTATCTGATGCTGCGTGTGACTGATATTGTTCCTGTGCCATCAAAAAACATGCAGAAAACAAATGTGTGCATTTTCCACCAATGTGCTCTTTTTTTCTTTTTTGGATTAGCACCATATCATTCTTGCCACATTTAGTGACATATTGATGGCCTAGATATGCATGTAGCCACTATTATCTGTAAATTGGTGGAACCACTCTACTAACCACATGAAACTAAACCAAGGATGACGACACTGTCAGGAACAAAAATCAACCAGTCTATGTCAGGCATGTTGAAAAGGCATAAAAGAGAGACTAAAATTAGTTGAATAAAATACAGCACTTTTTAAGACTCTATCAAAAGAAACAGTACAAGCAAACCGAAGAGGACAAACAGGCATGGCTGTCACTGTCCATCTTTCTTTGTTGTCCCACTTGTTCCCATCATTTTTTGCAATGATGCCGATCAAGAAGCCAAAGTTCAATCCAAGTCAAAACTTTATGTTCATTGATATCAAGGTAAAAGATTGCTAGCCCAAAAAAAAATCATATAAATATTTTGTATTTTAGCCCAAATTCCAGTTCCAGTATGTCAATGTCCCATGCTACATGAAATATGTATATTATGCATTACAATTTGTAACAAAAGTAATAAAAAGCACATAAGTTTAATGAATAATTAAGAACTTGTTTTCATTTGTTCATTTCTCTTACGATTATATTCTAAAACTATTTCTATGTATGTAAGCAGCTATGGAACATGTTTCCATAGCTGCTTTTGCATTACGATACACTTTTATGTGTGTGTTTTTCTATATCTCCATGCCATTAACATGTATTCTAAAATTTCAATTCTCCTTCTGGCACTTAGCTATCTACGTAACATGTCATATTTATTACATACATAAGGCCGTACCCTAATCAGCTTGACCTGTGAAATATTATGTGTAATATATTTATTTGTTGCCTTTACATATATTTTTACCTGGGTCATTGTAGTACAGTGAAACTAATTGACTTTCACACGTTTTTTTTTTTTTAATTCAAATGTAATGAGGATTTCTTTCTCCAATGAACCAATAATTAGGCCCAAGCAAACAGTCACAATTCCTGACCTCGCAGAGATCGACAAAATAACTTCGAATTCCTCGTGGTAATAGTGAATTTGCAAACACAGTACATATTTTTATTTTTATAAGTCTCCGCCAGTAACACGCCCACGTTGTGTGCATTGAAAAGTGCTTCCACCCAGTGGAAAGGATTTCAGAAATGTTGCAGTGAGACATTGAAAACGTTTTCGACTGGTGTTCAGACTCAGCGCACAAGCACCCGTTCTAGACCAGATGACTTGTTATAAGCAGCACCCGTTAATGTTTTTGGTTGTTGTTTTTCCCTTCGTAGTTGACTGAAGTGCAAACAGCGCTTCACAAAGCGTGTCCATGACGAAATCGGGGATAGGGCAAACATTGATGTATTCTTTTGTACTCGAAAGTATTAACGTAAGCGGGGTCAAGATTAGTGGCTGACGATAAGCACACACTTTGACGATAAGCACACATTTACGAACAAGGCGGCAGAAAAAACTATAACAAACAAGTACGCTGATGACTTCCTTTGCTACACTCACTTCACGCAAGACGATAGGCCTTCTGTGGCAGCTTCTAATCTGTATATTCGCCTGCGGAAGCCGCACGGAAACTGAAACAGTCCAGCACTGGTCGCGAGCATTCTGCGGCAGCCACGTAAATGCCTGCTAATCCATACCGGCTACTCCATGAAAAGTGAGAGAGCAGACAGATGGAAATGAGTTCGAAAAAGCAGCGTCGGATCACCCTTGGAACAAACTAAACAGAAGAGGGGCCGTGGGAATGGATGAGGAATGCTTCCACACGGCTGACCCCATTTCAGTAGCCAAATTACCCCACCCTCCCTCCCTCCGGCTACAACAGACCACACTCAACACAGGAACGTAGTAAACACAGGCGTGAACTACTGTAACCTGCAAGCTACCGTCGTCCGAGCTGGCACGGAGATTCCTGCGACAGAATTTCCACACACTGTCACCATTCGCTGTCAAGAGGTTTGTAGCACTCGGCCACCACTGATCACGAATCAAAGCCAAGCGGAGCTACGTCAGTTGACTGCAGAGTAGGGCACACACAATGCAGCACGAATCTTCGGGACTCAACGCCGACTGGGCGTAAGAAATATATTTTCTAAATGTTTGCACCGGCTAATACAATGGCAAACCAGAAAAAAAAATAAGGTGGGCGTTGATATGCTTCCCAGTGAGTTAGGCCCAAGTCGTGTATCGGCTGCAGACTAAACCGACACGCGAAAAAACAATGATCTGCATAACCTACTATCAGTGAAACAACGAATCACGCGCAGTATCAGTACGAAACACCCACATGCTCGCGCTTCTACTAGGCGACATGCAGGGTTAAACAGTGGCAAAACATTGACGTTGGGCAATACGTCTGGACCACTGTTACTAAACTGTCGCGAAATGGACTAGATTCCGATTCTCAGCGGCATTTGCGAGTAATACACTGAGGCACACAAAGCTGATGTTATTCGGTGCTACTAAGCGCGTTTACCACCGGCTGTTGCCAAAGAAGAAGACGAAGCTTCTCGCAGTAAATTTGCTGATGCTCAATAAAATCGCAGCCACAGCTGCTTCAGCATGACGACTCACCGGCGAGCAACCAGGGGCGACGGGATGAGTTGAGCCTGCTACAGTGCACTCTCAACCGTCGCACAACACATGTCGATTCGCTGGTTTAACCGGTATATTAAAGCACGAGTGACAATCACACGTCACAGAGAAACTTGCCTAAGACTCCGCGTTCGTACGCCATTATACTAAACAAAATGGCGCTTAGCTGAGATGTGCAACAAGCCCAACTGTCGTAAATTTGTTTCTTCACTACAAGCAACGCGCAGCGGAGTCACAAAAACAGTTCAATAACATGTATTTCAACCCTACAGCACTCGAATATTTTGTTCGTGAAGAAAATCTTGTGCAGCATCGTTACTTTATTAAAAATCAAACCAAAACCATGACGTCCTTACATTACATAAAGATGCCTGCGACATCGCACGCTTTCCTATGGGACGAGAGGTTCCTCGTAGTTTAGTTCTTTTTTCGCAAGGAGCGCTCGCAGCCGACAGTACTACTTTCGCTCGATCAACGCCTCCTTTAAAAAGTAGCCTGCGACATCACAAGCTTTTCCTATGAGAACGGAAGGTTCCTCGTAGTTTAGTGTTTTCTCTGCAAAAAGCACTCACAACCAACACTACCACTTAGTGACACCATCACAAAAACACAACCATGTTGCCTCCGAGACGGCAACACACATTGCTTTAATCTCAAAGGCAGCAATGTTTAAAGTGGCCGCTGTAGCGAGCGCTCTACCAGGCTCTACGTCGACACTGTTTAGGCAGCGGAGGAGGAGAAAACAGAAGAGGACTGGGAACCAGCTTTTTGACTGAAGTCGCAGGCATCTTTCTAGAGAAGGCATTGACTCGATTCGGAAGTGACGCCATCACAAAGACACAATTGTGTTGCCTTCGAGACCGCAGTATACATTGTCTTATGGCATCTTTGGCTGAGGTGCACTGGCACCGTGACAGTAAAAAAAAAGTTAAATCAAACACCACCTGAGTTTTACGCCTTGCTACGAGCCACCGAACGTGTGAACCACAAAACTTGAATACACTACAGCAGCGCTCTATGCGAGATACGTCATTTAGCAGACGACAATTTCCAGCGTCCTGTTTGTACTGATAATAAGAGAGCAAACAACAAAAAATCAAACAATGAGAGACACTTGCGAAACGCTACGTGTCCAGTGTGTGCGCATCTGTTCTCCAGGTGGTTGTGCTGCATCGATTCTGTACCAACTCGACGAGGGTTACGGTAATTTTCGCATCACCTTCGGTGTCCAGTGAAAACCTGGCAGCAAAAGTAGCCTTGTGCGAGTACAGTAAGCTTACGCGCGCTTTTTCCATCCTGTCCGGACGTGTTATGCGGCAGCGCCAGCTGTAAATTACGCCTGAAATGATGGAACGTCACCGCGTCGTCTGCCAGCGCGCGAGCTGATGGGATTGCCCCACGCTCCACCGTGGACCTCCGCGGTGCCGCCGCGGCCGGCCCTGCCGAACATGCGGCACCACACGCGTGGTACCCAGGCCAACGTTGGCCCAGGTGAACGTACGGCTCAGCAAGAGTGCACAGATAACACCACTGGTGCCACCAGACGAACATGTCATTAATCTCAAAGGCGGTAAGGTTTAAAGCGGCCGCCGCAGTGAGCGCTCGCAGCCAACAATGTTCGGGGAAATGAAGGAGGAGAAAAAAGGAGAGGGCCGGGAACCAGCTTTTCAGCTCATGTCGCAGGCTGCAGGCATCTTTCTAGAGAAGGTGTACTAGAATATTCTAGTACATTTGCATGAATCAAGCAACATTCCTTGATGATTTTGTTGTACTATGTACACCCACTCTGCTATGGCCCCATGTTGGGGCTAGCAGTATTGCTAAATAAAATAAAAAAATAAAATAGAGACCATAGAGTTTCCCACAATACTTACTAGAGGGAACTCTAGCGATAGTGTCTATGGGAGCTGCAACGCACGGCGCTTCAGCGAGCATGGGAATGATGGGTAGACAGGGTAGTACACACATTTGTCTAATATTAGTACTTCGGGCCTGCTTTTGGCTCCGTGTGTGTTCGTGTCGCTTGAAGCTGTTTTCTCACGAAACAAAACTCAGCAAATGTTCAACGATTGCGCTTCACCGCCCTATTTTTTTTTTTCAAATTACCTTTCAAAATTTGTTCATAAAGTTCAAAAATATTGAATTTTTTTTTCAAAACAAAATCGAAACACAGCAATAAACGAAGCCGCAAGTACGATTTGCCGCCCGCAAGTGCGAAGACTAGGCAAATGTGTGTACTACCCATCATTCACATCACGGAGGAAAGGTAAGGAGAGAGCCGGAAGTCGGCCATATTGAGTAGGCAAATTCTCCTCTCTTGTTTACATATGAATGCGAAGCAGAAGGCGCGACTCCCTCTCCGGCTCGGAAAGCACGTGGGCTGCGCAGCGCGTGTGTCGTGACGATCCGAAACTAATGGAACTGGGCTCATCACTCAGAGCCAGCGGGACACCTTCAGCGAAATCGCTTCGTCCGAGTAATAACAAAGAGTAACAGCTCGCTGACAACGAAGCAACTACGAAAGAACGCGCGCTAGATGCACTGACAACGGCGAGTGCTTTCACGTCATTAATTCAGCAACTGTACAGACAACACGATCGGTCGTGCACCTTCTACGGTTGCATTCCGCCACGCGACTGACGCAGCGTCCTGCCACTGTGTCCGTGTTCCGCGTGAAACTCACCTGCGTCAGCATTCTGCGACCGTGGTGACTTTGAGCACGGTGCTAGTGACAGTTGAACGTGGTTGCTGTTACGTTGAGATTACATGCAATGCTGGTGGAGAGTGTACCAAGCGGAACAGAAAAGGTGTTTTAATACGCACATGCAAGTTGTTACTGTACACACACAACACGAAACTACGTATGTGCACATGGTCCTCACGGCGTCTTGCTGGGCTCAACAGCGTCTTCCGTTGTCACAAGCAGGAGCACTGCTCAACCGTCACTGACCTGCAAGGCGTTCGTCGTCATTCAGCTTCGTCATGGTGCCCAACGCCATTTCGCTGAACACTAACTGCTTCATCCGCGTCATCCGCCGCACGACACATGGATATGCACTTGTTCTACGCACTGTTGAAACCCCGTGATGGACAAAGAGATTTGTAAACGTTGCTAAGAGTAATGTAACAGCCAGACGAACACTGCGTAACCAATAACGCGGCGCAGAGCACAGATATTGTCCGCCACGGCTCAGCACGAGACCTGGGGAGGCACACATTCCGCCGCCAGCCGCGGCCGCTCACTGCTAGACTAGCTTCACTGCGCAACACGTAACCATAACAACGCCGCCATTGTGCCCATTGAATGTGGCCGCCATGATGTCATTTCCGCCACATTTTTTACGCCCTGCGCCGGCTGGGCATGCCCTCTCCTTTCCTTTTTCCTTCCTCCGTGGTGATTCCCATGGTCACTGAACGGATGGATGAATGAATGGATGAATGGATATGGCTGTACCCTTTAGATTGGGCGATGGCTAGCGCCATCAAGCCGTAATACTCAATGAACCCAAAACTATATTTATTTTTTTTCCCTTAAAAAGTGAGTTTGAGGATTCGTACTTTGCAGTGAAGAGTTTAATTTTCACTCGTGCCTTGACTTTAGCCACCAATCAGATAACCTCCTTCTGGGTAAGTCTACTTGCTTAAAGTCTATTTTGCCCTCCCGGTCCCTAAACCCCAGTGCTTTGAAAAACTCTGCGCCATCATCCTGAACTATAGGGTGAAGCCCTTTACAGAACATTATCAAGTGTTCGGCAGTTTCTTCTTCCTCTCCACACGCCCTGCATACTGTGTCTACCCTTTTGTATTTGGCCCGATATGTCTTGGTTCGCAGTACTCCCGTCCTTGCCTCAAACAGTAGAGCACTACCCCGAGTATTATCATAGATCCTTTCCTTGGCAATTTCCTGCTTAAAAGTTCGATAGATCTCTAGTGTGGACTTCTTAATCATGCCCATTTTCCACTTGTCAGTCTCCGTTTCCTTCACTTTCTTCTTAACCGACGCAGCGCCAGAGTGCCCTCTAGTAAATTTTGAGAAACTCTATGGCAGAGACTTAGTAAACACTAAGTCAGACCACTAAGTCTTTACAAATATTTGCAAATGAGTATCGCATGCGTTTTTAGCGCCAACTTGTAGCAAAAAAAAATAAGCACTCTTTCTTTATTAATTTTGAGATAGCAAACGCGTGGCTTTTTTTTTTTGCCATAACTTTTTTAGTAATGCACTGAGTTTGTTTGTTTTTGATTACTTTTAGTCAAATTTATTTATGCTTATTTTATTATATTTCAAAAATTTTAAATTATCACATGAACAATAATTTTTTGTTTTACCATATTTGCGTAGTTTTTTTTTTATTGGCCACAAGTGACGCGCAAAGCGCTTGTGGGATTTGTCGCAGTTTTGCATGTTTAGCACAGTGGTTCAACTACGAAATTTTTTGTCTCGAGGACGTCATGTCTCCTGGCGGCGCTTGCAGACTTTGAGCTTTCCCGCGACGGCCGCATGTGTGCCTTTTAGCCGGATCAACGTGGTCCGCATTGTCTGTGGCCAGAGAACGACGCAGGCGAAGAGTTTTACCATTAGTAGTCTCGCCGAAGAGCGCAACGCAGCAACGTCGAAATGTTTTGGGGTGAGTAGATGTTACTTTTCACGGCATCGCGAAGTCGCGCCAGCTACTTCGCACTAATGCTGCCAATGAGCACCGTATTTTTGAAGCAGTTGGTGTGCTTTGTGAAACACAACAAAGAGGAACTTTTAAAAGATCATTCTGAAGGCCTACGTGTCTTCAAATGATAGCATGAGTGACCACGTTGTGCGCTGTTTGCAGGCGTCACACTGGAAAGCGGGAAGCGCTATTCCCAGGTGGTGGACATGTCGTACCACCTTTCCATGGCTGCACTCGAACCAAAATCAGGAGGTAAGTTTGCACCTGCCCATCGTCTTTTCAGAACTGTGAAGAACTGCTCTGAAACTTGATATGTGGCATCGTTTGTATTTACTGTCAATTACGTATTCTAAGCGCACAACAGCCTTAGCTTTGAGGTAAGCCGACGTTGAGCTCTATAGATTTATTTAACGCAAAATCGAAATCTCAGTTTGCTTGCGCGCGGGGAACGTCCAGCAGCCAGAAACGGTGACGTGCTGCTTTACCGCGGCGAATGCAATAATTAGCAGATACCCCTTATAGGCTCAGTAAATATGGGCGACATTCTCCTTAAAAATAAAAAAAAAGTGCATTGAGTTGTACTGCACGCTACATCTACGCTAAGTGTCAGAATCTGTGGCAGAAATTTGTTTTTGCTCGTGCATGCAAACAATATATTATAAACGAGAAATGGAAAAGTTGATGTTATCATTGCCTCTCATTTTATAAAGGCACACGCCCACTTCAGGCCCACCCGCCTTGAGGCCGCCTGAATATGGGATAAGCAGATTTTGTCATTTGACCCCTTGCCCATACCTACCGTTTATTTATGTAATAGATTTTAACAAAGAATCAAACTTGCTGCGATTTTAAAAGCATTCTTGTTCAAAATACAGACTAACTTGGAACACAGAGTCGGCGGACAGCGTCATTTTCTTCCTGCTTTTTCGTATTAGTTGATAGTGCTAGCATTTATTTCTATTTTTTAAATGTTGGTGTGATTGTAGTATTGTGTGGTTTGTTTTCTTGAATTTATTTGAATTGAAAAGCACTATGTACAACTGCATATGTTATACTAATATTTTTTGCCCACCTTATCTTTCCTCTGTGTATTAGTCTTGCTTCGTGTTTTATGATTATTGTACGTGTTAAATCTGTGAATGTATCTTTCGCCATATTCAATGCTGCTAGGGGCCTGTATGTTATTGAATAGATGTTTCTTTTCACTTTAAAGAGCCTAGTGCAAGTCATACGCTAGTTTTTGGCAGGTACAGCTGCAGCAGAAAGATGTGCACGGCAGTGGCTCAAACGGCAAAATCTGGATGGACACTTAAGTCATTTTTTATTGCGCCAATAAGAACGGACACAATCAATGTTTTAAAGCAAAAGCGGCTTTCTAAAAAGAGCAGATTCTTGAGCTAGTATTCTGAATGCTACTTACTGTTTTGCTGCCCCAGTCCTCAGTGGCTCGTGCTAATCTTTCTTCGCTGTAGTTGTAGTTTTCCATGGAAAAGTGATACTTGACACTAGCAACAATAAAACCACATGATGCATTTATCACTGTGCCAACAGGCAGCACATTTGCTTTTGGGATGTGGAAGCCTTGTTTTTGGATGTAGCAGGTTGTGAAGATTGCAGAAGTCTTCGCTACTGGCTAAGTTTAGAGACAATACCTTTGGATTGTAAGTTTTTACAAAAAATTTCACATATTAGTCATGCCAATAAATCACAAACATAAAAAAATAAAAAATATACTGTGTTGTTTCTTCACAACTATGTGATACTTATTTGGTATATATATATATATATATATATATATATATATATATATATATATATATATATATATATATATATATTATTGCATTTCAAAAACTGTACTTCAGGATTCAGGAGAGCCACAAGGGCCTTCACGAGAAGGCCGTCATCTTTTCTTTTTTACGCATAACCAAGTATGCCGTTTTTTTATACTTGACCAACGGGTCTGAGGTGGGGGGATGGGGCTTTGATGAAACTTTTCCCTCCCTCCTAATGGAGAAAACTATGCACGCCTACACTTAGTGCTCATTTGCACCACAATCTCATGGTGTACTATATAGCGGGCATTCTGTGTGCAGGAGAACCTGTCATGGTCATGCTAGAACACGGAAAGGCAGAGTTCCTGCTGTGCACATTGGACCAGGCACATGCCCGCCAGGTGGCACTGGACCTCAACTTTGTTGAGGGAGAGGAGGTGACCTTCTTCCTCAATGGCAAAGGCACAGTTCATCTGACAGGGTACCTGACCGATGGACTGCAAGATGACACTGTGTCCTCTGATGATGAAGAGGAGGAAGAGGCTTCTATGCAAGATGAAGAGGAGGAGGACGAGGACAATGAGCTAGCCCTAGGTGACCACATAGTTGAGCCAGGGGATTGTTGTAGAGCTGCTTTTTTCATCTCCGACTGGACTTTCCTTTTTCTTTCTGATGGGAAACTGGTCGATTGTATCAATTCCGAAGCTGCCTAAGTAATAAGTTTCTTATATGTTGAGTCTTCTAATGTAAGCCATCACATCACTTGGTGAGATACCTGTAAAAGCAGCTTGCTACACTGGGTCCTTTATTGAAAGTAGCAGTCAGAATTTAACTGCATTATACTTTCTGTGTTGTCTGGCCAATGAACTTGTTGTTTGGTGTTTGTTCTTGAGCAGAGGTAGTGCTGAATAGGCATCTCTAAATTCCTTAGCACTTCCCCCTTCTTACCTTTGCATTTTGATTAAGGCCGCATGCATGCTATTTGAACCAGCTAACACGGTTATGTGCAACTGCTTACAGCTTAACGAATGGATCCCACTGTAACTTTATTTGGGTCCCTGCATATTTCATTGACCATTCTATTTAATATTATACTAGGTTAACAAAACCCTTTTTTTTTTGCATGGTTGATTCTGAATACTTTCCTGCTTTAAGCTGTTGCTAATTCTGTTAAAAACTAAAAGCAATGCATACCCGCCAACTCTTCTGAATTTTCCATAAAATTATGAATTTCAACCTTTCTGCCATTTGTCAGTCGGTGCCCATGTCGTCTTCGTGCTTCATCTTTGCACGGTTCCAATATGAATGCGCTTCATATCTCTGCAATGCCTTTCTATGTAAAAACATCTGTGCTAGTATAAATTGCATGTATACATAAGTGAATAATTTTGGCAGCTGGTTTGACTTGTTCCCCTCTGTCTCTGCCATGTGAAGCAGCTTCTGACATTCTAATTTGGGCAGTTGTCTTTTATAGCACAAAAGCATCCGCACCGGTTTTACCGACTTTTTTTTTAAATGCCCAGCTCCCAAAAGGCCTCTCAAGCTCAGCAAAAAGGTCAAGGAATCGCTTATGCAAGCAGTTAATGGCGACAGTGAGGACGACTCTGACTTTGACGTGGACAAAGTGGAGGATGGAACAGAGGACGAGGATGATGACGAAGATGAGGAAGATTCGGGTGAGTAATTCGTAGAGACAGTGGTGCTCCTCATCCCTCCGCAGTAGGTTGATCTTAGTAACCCTTTGGTAATTTTCACTGATTAACCCTTTTGCTACCATTGACGATTAGTCATGAGATATATTAGCATTATAAGTGATGACAACTGTACTTATCATCAACAAAAATTAGTTCCACATAGAACAAGTAAGATTGTAATACTTGCCATACTTGTTTCATGACACTAGATGGCCACACTTGTCCTTGTTGGGCCAATTGTTTTGTATTGCCATATGATGAAACGTCAAGTTCTTTTACCCCATTGAATTGAAAGATTAGTACTTTATACAGAACGAAAAAAAAAAAAAAGCTTTGCAGATTGAGTGAAAAAAATGTTTAGTAATTTTTTCATGTTTTTCTTACAGTAGCAAAAAGGTTAGCATGACAAGCCTTTTTTTTTTTTTTTTTAAAATTATATCGAGGTTACTGCTGTGATAATCACTGGAGGAGCTCTTATCAAGGTGATAATTTATAATTGCCCACCTTGGGCATGTGTTCTTGCAAAATTTATCTGAAGAGCAGGGGTGTGCAAATATTTGAAATTTTAAATATTTTACTAATAGTGTTTGTTATTTGATTTTATTTGCACTGGAATTTTACTATTTGAAGTAACTTCCATGACAAATACAATCAGCATGCGTGTGGCAGTGAGTCCTTTAGTTTATATATATATATATATATATATATATATATATATATATATATATATATATGCTTCATCCTACCACATTCTTGCATTGCGGCAAAGCTGCTTTTCAGATTCTGCTACAGTCACAAAGTATTGACTCAAGGAACGCTGGCTCCAGCGTTGAGATGTACTGTGCCCTTAGTGGCCCCTCGATGTTTTTTAATATCCTTCTCTGCATTACATTCTGGCATTGCAGCAAAGCTGCAGCCCCTTTTGGGCTCTGCTATATGCGTAAACAAACGAAAGCACTAGTTCAAATCTACCAGGATTCATGCCATTTTGTACCAGAGTCCAAAAAAATTTGATGATTTTCAGAATCATTTATACATTAATGCCTACGCAGCAGATTTTTTACTCTGAATTTGAAGGGAGCACACCCTTATTCTCCAAATCAGTTGGACCTTCCCAGAAGTTGAAGAGGGGAGAAGTTGAGGAAATAGGATCTATCCTTCCACTTGTAAAGTGTTGCGACACCACAGTGGCTACACCAAATCATGTGAATAAATACAATTTGGTCTCTGCATTGCCTCATCTTCGAGAAAACAACTCTGGAACACCATCCCTCTAGCATTTCGCTAAACTAGCTAAAAAAGTATTACATATTCCTATCGCATGTGAATGTGCCTAGGGATCCTCTGTAACCTTATTTCTGTAATTTTACTTGAAGTACTTAAAAATTAAATATTCGACAACTTTGAAAAAATATTCTATTCAATTTGCATTTAAATTTTAATGTTTGAACTCACTTTGCACCCAAAATTTTGCTATTTGCACAGCTCTAATAAAAAGTAATGAAGTCATGTCTGCTTAACACGATTTTTAAGACAAGCATAATTTTAATGTTAATTATTGAACATCATATCTTTTGCCGCCATGTCCACCTAGCCATATTGCCATTTGTAAAAACCAGGTCTAGATATGAGTTTATTTGTGGAGAAAGTTCCCTGCATAGAAAGAAAAGGGTATCTGAGTATCTCATTTTGTAAGTGGGGTATTTGAAAATGTAATTTTATGCATTGAAGAAACTTCAGTCCATGACTCCCAGTATTTAATTGGATTAACTTTGTCTGACGATGCGCTGTTGTGCAGATGAAGAGGAGCCCGAACCAGCGCCGGCTTTGCCACACAAGCGCCCAGCCAAAAAGCGACTGCTTGGCAAGTCATCTAACAATGCATCCCCATCAAAGGAACAAGCTACAAGCTCCATGGTATGTACGCATCCATAGAGCTGAAGAAGCAGAAAGCCTAGTAGAGTCAGTGACTCCTTGCTCTCTGTGTATGCCTACAGGAGGTTTTATTCCACCCTTTGATCTAGCTCAGTACTTTCCCTCCGCTTGCATTTGCATTATATTTTATGTATGCTACATCACTGGCATGCTGCTGTACGGTTGGGCCCTTATTGTCAGCTTGCAAATAATTGTTGCACACGTATAATTTCCCCACAAACCACCTCTACAAATCATATACCAGCGGACTATTTTATTTTTTTTGAGTCGTAATTTTTCTTTTATTCCCCTCAGTATGTTACATGCACTTCTTTGAAGGAAAAGCTGAAAGGCTCGTTTTTGTTTGTTCCACACAACTAATGAGAATGAAGGAAAAATATATATGGGGGGGGGGGGGGCTCATTTTCTTTGTTAGGCACAATACTTTCATTAAATAACGCGAATAAGACAAGCCAAGGAATGCATTTTCTTGTCTTGACTGTCTGTTAATGAAGATGCACATCTTTAGCAATTCTTAGAAGTGCTTTTGTATTCAATACTAATCAATGAACTTTTTTTTAATGTGTAATTGGGGGTCCTTTAGGCTAACAACTGTCAGTGCTTCAATCGTAGATTTGCAAAACTCACAGGCTTCACCTATGAAAATTTGGAAATATCATTGGCCAAAATAATGCTCTACTGATTGTAGTGACACCTGTTGAAAGAAAAACAACTTTATAAATGGCATTTTTTGTGCATTGTGTTTCAAAAGCGATGCTACATTGATGCAGTGAGCAGCACCTTTCATCTGTGGCTTACATATGTAGATCATGCCACAACCGCGAAACTCTTCAACCTTTCTTAATGGTACATCTCTGAATTCTTTCTGCCGCAGCTCGTGCAATGACAGCAAATACTAAATTGATCATGGCGATGCAGTGCGTTTCCTGTAATCAATCCAAGGTGGCACGTTGGTTTACTTTAAAAAAAGTGTAAAACACACGTATGCACCAAACATGTACAGTGCTGTGTGTGTTTAATGCCTAAGTGTACATGTGAACGTGTTGTGTGTTTTCAACTTCCATTGTTTTTAGAAAGGATCTACCAACTAGCCCAAGAACAAGTTATTTTGTGTGTTGGTTCACTATCCTCCAAAAATTTGCCCATGGGCATGTCAGTGTTTTGGAATGAAGTTGCACAACTATAGTACGATTCAGGAACTGCGGTTGCAAACTACTATAGGGGACTGTGTTAACATCAATGACTGTGTGAAAATGTTCATTTACCTCCAGCCTGCAGCTGAGCCTCATGACGGAGTCCCAAAGAAGAAGAGGAAGAAAATGAAGCAGCGAAGTGAAGGTGCCGCTGCGGTACGTAGGGCTTCTCGCGAAGGCACTGCATTGTTGAAACGGAACAAATTTCGTATTGCTTAGCCTGTATGCACCTTGAGGAATTGATCGTCTTATCTTACAACTGCATGTAACTAGTTGTGGCACTAATTTAGCACCTGAAGTTGAATCTTGAGGGATGTGAACACTTTAGCCTTTATAACCATCCTGTGTTGCCATTTTGTATTTGTTTTATCGTATTACCCCCTCCTTTTTTTTATATTTGCACTGTTTTGTAAATACTGGTGTAATAAACAATGCAATTTATTGAGCTTCTTGTTGTATGTGCCAAGTCCTGTTCTGATCATGACACACAGTTATGGTAAAAGATCTTGGAACAGTCTTGCGGTCCCATATGTCAATTTGGTTGCTATGTCCATTCAGCTACCTAGACAGCATTCATTTAAATGGATAATGTGGTGTGAATTCAGAAGGTCCTACACTCTTTGCATAATTCAAGAGCAAAAGTATTGCAGGAAAGTGTCCACCTTGAAGCAGGAAAAAAAACTCTAGAAAGGTTGTGGGGTACACACTTATAAAAACATTGGAGCGCATCTAGTTAACCTTCCTGTCTTTCCTTCCTTTTTTCGTCTTAAAACAAGTTTGAGGTTGCCAAAAAGCTTGAAAGGACCCCCCAACACCGAATTTGGAAACTCGAGATGCTCGTGTTGTTTGATAGTCCTGCATGCTGGGCCACCTCTGACCGATTATTAGTGGCAAGCGTAGCCTAGAAGGTGTTTTAATTTGGTTTTAAAGTAACGGTACATGTTCTTCCGAGTGTTCCGGTGCAATCAGCATTTGCTGCGGTTTGGCGTAGACCGGGACTTTGCGACGTTGCAGGGGCAACATTTGCGGGGGGGGGGGGGGGGGGCGCAGGATACCTCGACAGGCACCCAGTGAGGACTATTGTTCGTCACTCTGTTGTTTGGCTGCTTACGCCAGGAATGCTCTTTTTTTTTTTTTAAGGGGACATTCTCAAAGCACCCACATCGTTTCATTCTTCACCGCATGGGGGTCCCCCTATTGAAAACTGTCTCGGGCGCTGCTCCTCTGTGGGGTGCTAGTTTCTTATGGTATTTCGGCGGGCGTTTCAAATGGATGCAAAATTGTTCTGAAATAATACTCCTAACATTAATTATACAATGCATTAATGCATTTACAATATAATATCGGCATTACCAGTTGCAAAGCTACAAATCACTGTAAAAACGCGCAAACAAATCTTTCACTGTCAGGGGTCCTTTAAGTTTTTTTTTTACAAAAAGAACCTAGACCTTTCTGCAGCAATAAATATTTGGACAATTTGCGAATGCTGGACAATTAATAATAGAAGAGCATACAGTTCAACAAAACTCCCCCGTGTTTCAAAAGACAATGAAAGAGAAGATGCCATGAATCTAGCAAGTCATTTCAAATCTCGTAGAAGGTCCAATAGCTCAGCAAAGATCTGGTCAATTTATGTGAATGGCTCAAAGGGAGAAGTCCAGAAGCAAAATTTACTAGAAGTGAAGCTAGTTGTAAGTAGTGTTATTCATAATATACTATAGCATCCAATTAAAACAAGACTAAGAGAAAGCTAATCTTTGGTAGCAGTTTAATTCATTTAGCAATTGTCCAAAGTGCTTGGCATGGTGTGTGATGTGATAAACGAAGCTACTGTTAGTTGCAGAATGACAGTATGATGAAGTTTGAAATGGTCAAAGCCTATGAACTATAGATGGCTGTCCAGAGTGGTCAAAGGCATAAGTATTAGTGTTTACAAGCAATATGTAGTAGTTGCTCTGTAACAGCAATGTCAACTGACTTGTAATGTTAGCCAAAGTAAAACCTGCATTTACAAAAAGCGACTTAGCTGTGAGACATGCTGCAAGACAGCTGTGAAGTTTTACTGCTATTCTTTGAAGAAAATGGCAAATGCTTCAAGCACGTGGTGTTTCTTGTCTCCATTGGTGTGCATATTTCTTGCAGGTTTCGGGGAGCCCAAAGATTCAGCAGTCGCCACAAGGAGGAGCAGCTGGTGAGAAAGGCACAACACTCCCAGGAGGTGTGATCAGCACAGACCTGCGGCTCGGGAATGGTCCTGTTGCCAAACCTGGCAAAAATGTACATCATGCATATATTTTTCCAAAGTGCTTTTGCTTTCTGGAAAAACAAGTGCAAGTTTTTTTTCATTTTACAAGTTCGCATGTACTAGTGTGCTAGAATACTGGTGAGAAGCATTGCCTTACATGTAGTCTTTGAAACGTTCACAGCTGCTCTGTGGAGAGTACCCTTTTGCAGAAGGTGGCCGTAAGTGTTCTGGTGATAAAGCCTATTTGGTTCTCGCTTGTTGTAGGTACATGTGTACTACACAGGTCGCCTGGCGAACAGCCACGTCTTTGACAAGTGCGTCTCGGGCAAAGCCTTTTCCTTCCGGCTAGGGAAGCACGAAGTCATCAAGGGCTGGGAAACTGGCATCGAAGGTAAGCGGCACACTTTTCGTTTTCCTCGCGGTTGCTAAAAACGATGCCATAGCGCTCAAAAAACGAGACGAGTAGACCTGAGTTGTGGCATCACTTATAACCAAACAGCCAATTATCCCACAAAACTGTACTCCTCGCACTCAGTGTGAGCTACACTGCACAAGTGCCTGGCCAAGAACACTGCAAGGTTGCCAATTGTGGCATATTTCAAGTTATGAGGGCTGTTCCTGCGAGCACACATTGTCTCCGTTCGCTTGCTTTCATCTTCAGAGCTAATGTCACCACACGGCAAAACGAGGGCAAATGGAAGTGATGTGCGCTGGCAAGAACAGCCAAACCCTCCCCTGATAAATCTAAAATATGTCAGCGTAACTGTACAGTTATGCTGTACACTTGGCCACGCATTCCCGCTGTGCACCGAGCGTGATAGTGCATGGTAGTTTTTACAGCTGTCATATGTTATTTCACACACATGCATTCCCATCGAAAGATCTGGCTAGCCAGGTTTGGATATTGCTGAATCATATTCTGCTGTTAATAAATGTACTGTGTTAAAGAATCCTTTCTTGGCAGATGGTTTGAACACTTCACAGCCGTCTCATTTCGTTACATGCTTTTTCTGCCGCCTGTAAAAGTTGCTTTGGAAGTATTGAGCTAGCTTGAAGAGGTCTTAAAATTCTGCACCGTGAAATGAGGTCGCTCCTGGTGCATGCTGTAGCTTTGCTATCAAGAGAAATGACCGCCAAGAGTTGTAGGAATTGCCTCCTGTAGGCATTTTCGCCTTTGACTCTTTCAAGGTAGCTTGATACATGGTTGAATAACAGTCCGCACTCAACATTCTTCGATTGTTTGCTGTTCAAGCACTGATAAAAATTCATCATGTTTAACGTGAACAACCTGGCTACAGCCGGCACATTCTGCATAGCATGGCTAACAGTGCGAATGCGAGCACTGCTGCTGGTATTCCGCAAACCTGATTTTCACTTGCCTAGAATGATTGTTGTCATAAGTGTACCTCAAAGGTCGCCTTCCAACTCCTAAACGCGAAGCTTTAGGGTCCCCACATTTTCTAATCTTCTCGCCGTTTCATTACGTGCATGCTTGTTTCACTGCGCGTCACCATTTGCACATTTAAAGGCTCAGGTACTGTAAAACATTTTTTGCAGGTATGAAAGTAGGTGGAAAACGCCGCCTGGTTATACCGCCCAACCAGGCATATGGCAACACTCGTATGGGATCCATTCCAGCTAACAGCACCCTGTACTTCGAAGTAGAGCTCAGGGCTGTCTCCTGAAATGTTTTGTATAAGCGTCCACTGTCTTTTACCCACTGCTCATTATGCAATCATTGAATAAAAGTTGAACGCTCATGATTGGTGCATTTTTGTTGTCACTCCAAGGAAGTCTTAAAAACATGAGTGCAAACAGCTCTCCCCTGTAAAAAGTCAGTCAACTGTGTTGTTGAAGATGAATAAGCCCTAAAGCCATGTTGATTTGCATGAAGCTAGTGATCATCCTCTAAATGTAAAATCTGTTCAAGCAGTTTAATGAGAGCACTTTGAACCAGCATTAATGCTACCTTGCCTTCTGCCAAACCAAAGTTGGTGGGACCGCATCATGTGTATCTTGCAAGTTTGCCTCTTTTTCTCTTGCAGTGTCGCAAAGTTCCCATGGTACCATTATGTTTGTCACATTCAATGATTTTCTGGCATACTATGCCAGAATTGGCAATGTTACAGGAGTGAATGTTACTTTGCACATTACATTCAGCATAATTTAAAAGTTCTGCATCAATTTGTAATATTTCTTACACCCTCAAAAGAAAATATACAAATTCAAGCAACTGTTCAGAGCAAAAATTTAACCTTCTAGTTTTTATTTTGTTTCAAAAAAAATATAAGATGAAAAAATGTAGATGTCACCCCTTCATCTTCTGCACATCTTGGAGCAGCTACTCTAATTGAACTCCATATTACATGCATGACATGACACCTTGCAAGTAGCACTTGCTCAACCTTCACAATCAATATAGATTGATTTTAGCTGTAAATTGAAAGATCAGTAGACAATTAAGGACCCTCGAAGTAACAGTTACCTTAGCATTTTTCATGTAACATAGCGAAAAATTTGTGCCTTGTAATTTGTTCATTTCTGCCAATTTGATAAAAATATTAAAAGCAAATCAAGATGTGTTTAGGACAGTCACGAAAGCTTTCTTCAGTTGGCAACTTTTATTGAAATATTGTAAAGCCACCCTTTCACAAATTCATATTCACCTGAAGAACGCCGGCTCAGGCTAAAAAAAGAATTGAACCTGACAGAGTGATAGAAGATTTCTCTCCACATTGCAGAAAAGGTTGATTTCTAATTGAGGAGATGGAAGTAAAAGTTCCATTTCTCAACTTCATGTTCAACAGTGGCACTAATGGCATAAGTGGCAGAGCAGATGTAGCAGTATCTATCCTCAACTCTTTGTTGCAGAGGAAAAAACTATAAAAGTTGTCAAGTTGAGACTTGTCTTAAAATGTAGTACAACCATATCCCTTAACTCCTTGTTGCAGAGGAAAAAAACTATAAAAGCTGTCAAGTTGAGACTTGTCTTGAAATGCAGTACAACCATCTTAAGTGCTTAAACAATGACCTCAGACATTTCCCGAGTATTTCATGTCACACAAGCAAGACTCGTTCAGAAGCGTCACAGTGCAGAGTTTGGAATTTATGTTCTTCCTTGATATACACCTTCAGGCAAGCACCTAGATATTTCCAATTTTTACTAGTTACCATGCTTGCAGAAAGACATCAAATTAATGAGAAATCACAAGAACACAGCTCTTAAATGCACAGCAAGTGCAATAATGTAAAAGCTAAGTTCTGGTCATTCGTATTCGGGCGAACAGAGATTTCGAGTCATGAAAATGAAGTTTCTGCATCAAGGACAGATATAAACCGAAAGGTTGAGCAAAATATATTTTTCAGCCGTTTTCTTATAGTCATGTGCTAGAAGCAGTTGAAACTAGTGAACCTTGTACAAAAGATTTCCAAGTTTCAGAAAACACAAACGTAAACATTCTCAAAAAGCTAAAGGATTGTGCTATCAGGTATGTTGTTGCAAATGTGCTGTTGGTATTTTCGCATTGGGCATTGCTTCAACACAAAACTATGCTGGGGTGCTCCTTGTCAAGCGCTGAGGTTGAGGGCTTTCAAGATTATCAAAGCCTGTCTTAATTTGTTACAGTGACTATCGGAACCACAACCCCCCATTTAAAAATTGGCCTGAATCTACATGTTACACTGTGAATGTCGTCGAAAGACGATAGTCTTGCATCTGGAGAGAGTAAACAAAACGTTTTGTTTTATGTTCTACACAAGAAAATCGGTGAATGGTATTCTGAAGGCGCTGCATTAGAGTGCCTCGAGCGTGTAACGGAAGCATACAAGCACATCTAAGCACGTTATACACGAGCGCTATCTGGCAGTTATCTTCGAAAACGAAGGCATGCGCGACCACAGAGAAAGATGCATGCCAGTCACGACATGATAAGGTGTAGAATGCAAAGCGACAGGCAGGCGCCACCACCGTGCCGTTGTAGCAAAGCATTGGAAATACCTTCTTGAGCATCCCGTTGCACTGTCAGCGCAGCTCGTTAAACGCTACAGTCCTTAGAGTTACTTGTGTGTGCCTCTTCTAGTAGAAAGGCAGACATACAAAACATAGACATGTTGTTGTGGTGCCTCAGATATGCGCACTATTTGCTTTTTTAATTGACAATTGCACAACTATGAACGCTAAACCTTGAGCAATATTGGTGGGTGCTGCGGATAGGGTTGGCCGTTTGGTGCCATGTGAGATATCGTTAGAGCGGACAAACAGACAAATGTACAGATAGACAGACCAAAATTTTTTCGGCGAAAAACCTGCCCTTTCAGATTCAGCATTTCCACAAGAATGCTTGTACTCTCCCTTTTGCTAACCGTGCAATTTTTACCAAGACAAGCACTCCCACGTTCCAAGTGGTTACATTATTAGTAAATGAAGTTTTTGAATATTCCATAGCTACCTGCAAGACATGTCCCCTACAAGCATGTGCAGCTATCGTTTGTGGCTGCTAAGCAAGCTCAAGAAACGATGGTGGTTTCCTCTTAACACATAAAATACTCTAATTTCTGCACCAGGGCCTGTTTATAAATACTTCCCTCACAGAAACGTTGCCTTTTTTTTATTTTTAGCACTTAACTACATTTGTCTGGACAGTCCTTAGAGAAATAACTCTGGCCTGGGGCTGTTTTAAATACAAATTGTTACTATTAAAGCAAACAGTCAACTCTGGCACTAATAAAGGCTTAGCAGCATGCGATAAAAGAAGTTCAATTTTTTTTTTAGCGGCATTGTTCTTCACGAAGTGCAGCTACTCCATACCACCTTCACTAGTGACAATAGAGAATTCATTTACAGGGGAGCGAAAGAGTGACGAGCTGCTGACAAGCCCACACTCACCCACAAAGGCTTCTCCCGGGGTGCAGAACCGAGTTTGCACTGCTAAAAAAACACTACGGCAAATATGTTGCAAAAATTCGAATTCTTAATGATGTAAAAGAAAAAAACAAATTTAAACACAGCCACTATTGTCTAATGTCCTTGCTTTGCACTAGCTCAAAGCTGCTATGTTTGATATTATTTACCTGAAGTTCATACACAATCAGTGCCCAACATAAACACACACCGTAATGGTGAGTACACACTGATAGTACAAATGTTGTACATTAATAAAATTAAAATGCAAGGCTGCTTTCAGCATAGTGAAAATTATTACAAAAGAGTGACAAGTTAACCCAATGCCTTCATGCACGCCCACCAGCAACGCCCTGTATATTTTCCAGTCTGGAACTTTTCCATCATGCAATATATTCCCTGGAGAAACGTTTCACAACAACATTTGTGGTATAAGACTTTTTCTTGAAAATCTTTTTCTTCAATCCGGAGGTTTTTTTTACTGTGCAACGGTCAACCAACTTGATAAAGAAGCCTATCACAATGCAAAAAATTTTCAGAAAGGTTTCTGATCACCTCAAGTAATATGTTCCTCCATAACACACAAAAAAGAAAGAAAATTGCCATTTTCAGTGCTCTGTACTGTCAGAAGTTGAGAGTTTTTAGGTGTGCTGCCCAAACACTGCTACATTCATAACAACACCAGCAAAAAAAAAAAAATTGCAGCATATCCACGAAGTGCATGATACGAAAGGGGCGAAGCTTCGGAGGGCCTTATCGGTAAATTGTGAATCGTCCGTCCATCTGTCTGTCTGTCTAGTTAACAATCCTAGTACTGCCATCTCGCATATTTTCATTATATATCACGACCTACTGTCATATATTCACCATTAGGTTTCCTCAATGCGTGCATCCCCCTTCCACTGCCTTGCACACATCGAGGAACCCTAATTCACCATATAGTACAACTTTTGCCATCTAGCGGACATTCCAAGATTTAAATGAGAGGTGGCTACTTAACTACATACATCGAGGACGCACGACCCACAGCTTAGAAAGCTTCGCCCCTAAAAAATAAATAATGTAGAAACACAATGAATAAAGTTTTTCCACCACCACAAATGCGAATTTCTTGGAGGTCCTACCACAAGAGGTATTCCTTCAAGTCTAAAGAATGGAGTGGACCGCAGAAGATGACCCAATAAATTTAAAGAGATACTGAAAAAAAAATAGACAAGGTGACAAAAAAAAAGCACCGAAATTCAACTCCGAAGACACCACCGTTATGACAGAGTTTATTTCCCCTATTTTTTAACAGTTGCCTTGGTGGATTGTTATTGCACGGCAGCTGCATCCGAGTGCGGGTTGTGACATCAATTCTCAGAAGCGCATGCAGAATGTGCATGTTCCTGTACTTCTAGTTTTCTCTACTTCTTTCATTACTCTCCCCCTTCCACAAAAGCGCTGATGCATTACCCAGCCAGAAGCATTGTTTACTGCCATAGTGGGAGCTGAATGGGTTGACGGACGTGGGCGACAGCTGGCATTGTTGATGCCATTCTGGCAAATGCAACGCCACCATCATCATCTCCACTGATTCATGGCACAGCCACTATAGTCGGTTACTGCCTAAGAATGAATGCAAGCTCTGCCTACAGCGGCCTCCGTCCCACCCAGGCAGAATTTGCATATATGTCTTACTGAATGGTAGTCAGTTATTTACATGACGTCAGGCAGAATACACGAATTTCAGGCATACTACTTGGCCGTACAGGATCATGTTCATTTCGCCTGTTGTGGGTAGAAAAAAATTTCATTTCTTGGCAAATTTCATTAAAAATTTCTCGTCTTCGCTGCTCTGGAAAACGTAATGTTTCAACAAGGAACGACAAACTTCTAATTTATCGTATGCGTAGAATTTGCATTACTAGTAAAAATATGCTTAGGTTAGAACGGAAATAGACAATCATTGTTCTGTTGCACAGATGAATGAAAAGCGTACTGCAGTACTGGGGCGGAGCATACATTTATTCTTAGGATGTAACCAACTATAGATGCGGAATTTTTGTCAAAAACTAATTGAATTCAACACTTCCCTCTACTTTCTACATAAAATAAAGGCTGTGTCTGTCAATTTCAACACCCAATTTTTCAATTGGGCCAGAAATATTGGCAGCATAACTTTTCTTCAGCACAACTTTAAGCCAGATTATTTATGAAATACTGCATTTACCAGTTTTTACAGAAAAGATGCAGCCTTGGCAAGCCAGAAACAACAAAACAGGATCCCTCTCAACATGCTCTCAATCACTAGATAAGACGAAGAATGATCTGTAGGGGTTTACTTTTGGCTGGCTTTGAATGCACTGCATATGAAAAAGATTCAATGTGAGAACTTTTGGTCAAAAATAAAATAAAATATAAAAAAGATGAAGTTGTTCAACACTAATGCTCTTTGAGGGTTTTTTTTTCTCTGTATAAAATTGATACTACTACGAAAAAACCATAAGCAGTTACATATTTTTCTCAAGTGTTTTTGATTCATTTGCCTTAGACATGTGACAACAGCAGATATCTACAACTGACGATTTCACGAAATGCGGTGATGGAAGCGAGATTTGGCTTTTTGGAGCAGATTCTGGAGCAAAAAAAAAAGTACTTTGGAGCAGCCTTAAGTGTCTTCGGAGCAGAAAAAAAATGCTATAGCTTCGGGTTGCTATTGGTGTTTTTACTAACGACTCCTGAAGTCTAAAACATCACTTAAGCATCTAATAAAATAGTTATATTTACTATTAAACATGCCATATGCTAGTATGCAGCTAGTATACAAGCAGTATAGTAGCATCATTGCTGTAAATCTTGGGGGGAAGGGGAGTGGTTCAGGCAGATGAGGACAGCCCTTGCAAGTGTCCCACTTGAGATTTAGCTTTAGCATGTGATATAATTGAGTTCAACAGTTAAGTATAGCGCAATCAACTTTATAAAAGGCTTTTTATCTTTTACAGCGGGCCTGTATTAAATGCCCCTCAGCTGTGTGGACTCTGGAAATCAAAAAAGGTGGAAAAAAAGAGACTGAATAGGAGAATGCAATTGCTTGGGCTCGTAGTCCATGCTCTTTTATTAGGATTCTTTTTGAAAGTATGATTTAATTATTATACAAATAAAAATACAAACCATATTAAAAAATACGAATAAGCCCTCATGGCCCATAAGTCATCCCTTGTGATTTTTTTCTAAATTTACGCCACTGAGTAGCATGCTAGGATGATAGCGTATACAGCTTGCTTTTGGTTTTGCTTAGGCTTACTGGATGGTCACATGGTTCAATTTCATTTTTTTTCTTTAGTTTGCCAATGCCATTTTGGAGCAGGTTTGGAGCAGTTACTAGCAAATATTGCACTTCGGAGCAGCATTTTTCTTTTGGAGCAGTTTAGAACAATTGGAGCAGCACTTCCATCACTGGAAATTTCTCTGTGTTAAGCATGTACATAATACAATGTGCCAGGCAGGTTGATTTTCGCCTGCGACTGGCAGCAGAAAGAAAGCCTCAAAAGTCGACAGCAGCATAGCACAGGCACTCACCCATTTTTCCTTTATTTACGTCAGGCTTGCTTGACAGACGTTGTGGCAAGGGCACACTGAAGGTCACAACAGCTGCCAAGAATGCAGTTATCTGTGAAAACTGACCCACACGGCCAATTACTGCTTGCCCTGCCTCATAATGGCCCGGCTGCACACATGTGGCCTATCCCCAGAGAGCCTACGCATGCAATCCGCACCATTATCTTTTAACTTTGCAAGGGGAGAAACTTGCCTGCTCCACAGAATGCGAGAAAGTACTGCGCATTAACAGGCCTGCAGAGCAACATTCGAGAAAAGCTTGAGCCTAAACTGAAGGCCAGTTCTAAGCATCCGTGTGCTGCTTTCTCGCAATTTTGCACACTTGTCACGAGACAGGCAGTATGCCATTCCTGCCATTTAAATTTTGCAACAAGGACAGAAAAAAAAAATACATCATACACACACAGTAACAATCCTTCTAGGTCCAACAAGAGAAAGGGTAGAACACTCGCCCGCACACCAGGCAGTGCCTCGATGGCCTTTTCTCTTTTTTTTTGTTTTCCGGACACCACCTACTCCCTTCACTTTTTGTTTTTTCTTTTAGCAATCAATCTAGTCTTCTCTCTCCACGGCACTGCAGTCCCAGCTGCAACACACCGATGGGAGAGGGGGAAAAGTGTTGTGTTTTTCTTGTGGAGTTCCATGGGGTGTTTTTGTAGGTATCCCAAGAAGTTTCAGTCACACTCGTCGTTAAAGTCGTACACCGAGTACTGGTTGCCTCCCGGGTGGCTTCCTCGCCGCGATGTCGAGTTTGCAGGCGACTGCCGTCGAGCTCTGCTTGTTGGCGGTTGTGAGGACGCGGAAGACGACGACGAAGAGGACGATGCCGCAGGTGGCGGCTGATGGGACGAGCGGGCACCCCTGGGTGTTGCCGCATGCATGCGCAAAAGTGCTGCCATGGCAGCATCATTGCTCTGAGAACGTGGCCCTGCTGCCCGCGATGTGCCCGAGCCACTGCTGCTTCCAGCTGCAGAAGCAGACTCCTGTCCAGCCTCTTCACTCAGTAGCTTGCGGCAGATGGGGCACGTACCATGCTGCAAACCGTAAAGGCGGCGATTAGTGCCAAGCAATCGCAACACTGACTAGCAAATTAATCATCCTAGCTTTGTACAAAAGAAAAGTTCCCATGGATTCTGCAGACTAATCACTGAACACTAGGCATAATACACCGTAGCTACCAAAAGGACACGTTGATGCACGACTTCAGCATGAAATGCTATATTTTTCGTATGCCCTTGTTTTATTCATTTATTTTATTGACACTGCAGTCTCAAGCAGATACTATAGCAGGTGTGATACATTGATACATGACATTAAAAAAGGCACACTAGTTTTCAAAGAAGGCACATAAAGTGAAAAATGTAATGCATGCAGATAAAACAATAAGGCTAAGAAATTGAACAAGAACACAACATAAGTTAACAGTAAATAGTAACTGTAAAATGCAAGAGTACAAGAACAAGCTTAATAAACACAAAAAAGAATATAACTTCAAGAAAAAAATTTACCAAATCCGACAATATTGCTACATGCATGCATACCGAGATTCTAGGGAGCGACGCGCATGTGTGCCTGACGACGAAGACTAAGCGTGGTCTCAGCTCGCTCACTAATGAACTGGTCACGCCATTACCGCTGGTTTAAAATACATCTATTCCACAGCCTCGTCGATACGGCATCTCTTCTTTTCCGTAACATATTTGGTGGAAGTGGAACGTTCCCCGTCCTCACCACGAAGGTTCGCAGTGGCCGCACCGTTCTCTCTCCGGCCATGGCTACCAATAACAACCCATCAGCGTCTCCATCTGTAGCTCCAGCCACCACATACCTGACGATGCCCCACCCCCGTGATCCCGTTACATTCTCCGCACAACCTGGGCTTGACGTTGACTACTGGCTCCGTATGTACGAGCGTGTTAGCCAGACACACCGATAGGACCCTACAATGATGCTCGCCAACGTAATATTTTACTTGGACGGCACCCCACCTGTTTGGTTCGATGCCCATGAGACCGAACTCACCAGCTGGGATATCTTCAAGGGGCGACTACGTGACCTCTTTGGGACCCGTCCGGTCGCTAAACGGAAGCGCGAAAAGAACTTGCCACTCGTGCGCAGTCCTCAACTGAGTCGTGTATCTCGTACATACAGAACGTGCTCGCGTTGTGCCCGAAAGTGGACGAGCAAATTACAGAGAGTGACAAGGTAGGCCACATTCTCAAGGACATTGCGGACGACGCCTTCAACTTGCTCGTGTATACCAACGTCACGACAGTAGATATGATTACTAAGGAGTGCCGCCGCTTCGAAATGGCCAAAAGCCGCCGTGTTCTGCCTCAGTTTACGCGGCTACCAAACACGGCGCTTATGTCAACCTGCGCCGATCTCGGTTCCGCACCACTCATGCAGGACAGTGTGACACGTATAGTTCGACGGGAGCTTGAGGCGGAAAGTCCGGCACCATTTCCTCCACATTCGCTCGACCATGGCGCCACTCAAATGCCTCCGGCTGTCTCCGTTATCCAAGCTGTCGTGAGGCAGGAAATCGCAAAGCTCGATATTCCTGTGGCCTGCTCTGCCCCTCGACCAACCTCCAGACCAATGGCATCAAATGCACCACGCGATGACTTACTTTTTATTCCGCGATCCCGCAATCCGACGGAATGGAGAACTGCAGACGACAGACCGATCTGCTTCCACTGCCACCGAGTTGGCCATAGCTCCCGCTACTGCCGCAGCACTTGGACGCCCTCAGACTGGAGCCCATTTTCCTCTACTCGACCATACGAGGACTCCCGTCGATATTCGCCCAGTCATGTGTACCCTTCTTCCCACGTCCCTAACAGCCGCTCCACCGCTCGTTCGCCGTCACCTGAACGCCGCCGTTCTCCATCGCCCCAACCACGCCGCTATCCGTCGCCGGTCAACTATGGATCCTCTCGGACGGAAAACTAGAGCATGCAGCTCTGGGCGGTAGTGCTGGATCAATTGCGAGTGATCCGAATCCTCCGCTGACGCTCCCCACTGATACGAACATGATTGAGGTGTATGTGGACGGTATTTCTTTGACGGCGTTAGTCAATACCGGAGCTCAAGTGTCTATAATGAGTGCTCATCTGTGTCGGCCTGCTCAAAAAAGTCCTCACGCCTGCAGCAGCTAAAGCCCTTCATGTCGCTGATGGTGGAACTGTGGCCATCACTGGAATGTGTACCGCTCGCGTTAGTATTGCCGGCCGCCATGTCCCCGTTTTATTTACCGTGCTTGAAAATTGCCCTCACGATCTTATCTTCAGCATGGACTTCCAATCGACGCACTCTGCCCTCATCGATTGTGCCGCCGGTACTCTCTGCCTAGAACTTCCTCTTCTCCCGGATTCCCACCCTGAACTCCCGAACAGCTTGTGCACCACTGACTTCTTCTGGAAACCACTTAAAGCTCTCACATTCGTTGAATTGGCAACGCCCTCTCCCGTGCTTGACGGTGGTTATATTGTGACGCCGATTTCTGATGTTCTCCTGGCGAGCGACATTACTGTCCCACACTCCATCGTAACCATGGCCTCTAACTGGACATATTTACCTGTTATCAATTTTGGTTTCATGAAACAAGTGCTGCCTCAAGGAATATCGGTTGCCACGCTAAGACCCTTAATTGACGACCACGTCACCTGTTTTTCGGCAGACGTATGTCCCGATCACCCACGTCACTCGCAGGATACCACGTGTTTCGATGCAACCTTACGCTCTATGATCGCCTTGGACCTCGAACCTGAGAAGTCAGCCACGCTCTGCCGCCTTCTGGCTTCATACCGCGACATATTCGACATAAACAGCCGTCCACTTGGCCAGACTTCACTCGTCAAGCACCGCATTAACACAGGTGATTCTCATCCCATTCATCGGCGACCATACCGGGTGCCTGCCACCGAGCGTAAGGTAATTCTACAAGAAGTTACCAAGATGTTAGCCAAGGGAATCATTGAACCCTCTTCGAGCCCTTGGGCATCCCCCGTTGTGCTCGTTAAAAAGAAAGATGGCACGTGGCGCTTCTGCGTGGATTACCGTCATCTGAATAGAATCACGAAAAAGGACGTTTACCCTTTACCCCGTATCGATGACGCTCTCGATTGTCTCCACGGCAACCAATACTTTTCTACAATAGACCTACGTTCCGGCTACTGGCAGATTGCTGTCGACGAAAAAAGACCAAGAGAAGACTGCATTTGTAACTCCATACGGCCTATATCAGTTCAAGGTTATGCCGTTTGGGCTATGCAACGCCTCAGCCACGTTCGAGCGCATGATGGACTCTCTGCTACAAGGGTTCAAATGGTCGACATGTCCTTGTTATCTTGACGATGTCGTATATTCCCCAACATTTTTGGATCAACCACGGATTTCGTCACCAATCGTCAGCCCGCTGATACCAGCCCGCGCCTGCAGCTACGCCTGGCAACGCTTCTCATCGTCGACGTCACCAACCACGTGGGGCCAATGCGGCCTACATAATCTTCACAACATCACCAAAAGCTCGGGGCACGACACCGGTTGGCGCAAAATGTTCACGCCGCTGCTCACCTTCCAGATCGTGGCCTGTTGGGTTGCAGACACCGTTGGCCTGGGCGACTGCGCTTGGTCACCACCCGGTGACCTACCCGTGCCCATAGCGCCCTCAAGCCATTTGGATCAACCACGGATTTCGTCACCAATCGTCAGCCCGCTGATACCAGCCCGCGCCTGCAGCTACGCCTGGCAACGCTTCTCATCGTCGACGTCACCAACCACGTGGGGCCAATGCGGCCTACATAATCTTCACAACATCACCAAAAGCTCGGGGCACGACACCGGTTGGCGCAAAATGTTCACGCCGCTGCTCACCTTCCAGGTTGGTTACCTTACCCATTCTAAACAATACTATACCAATAACTACTTCCTTGTCACGGTGTCGTGCCCCTGCGACTTGAAATTGCGCAACTGGCTATGTACTTGTTACAATGTGTTCACCCTACAATTGTTGTCACAGTTGATACTCTTACTATCAGGGGATGTGGAACTAAACCCCGGTCCAACTAAAGCACAGATAGAACCTCTATCAGACGCTATCAAGAAGATCGAGCAAACCGTTTTAACCATTCGTGAAGATATTAATCAGCTCAAGGCAGTACAAACTAACCATGAAACAGTTCTCTCAGCACTAACAAACCGAATCTCAGCGCTAGAAACAGTCCAAATCGAACCCTCATCGGGCGCCGTACCCGATGACGCCGCCAAAATCAAACATGAAATTGAAACGCTAAAAGCTGCTAACACCGACGCTAGTAATCGACTGCGCCGCAATAACCTTCTCTTTTTAGGTATTGAGGACTCTGTTAAAGAAACTTGGGAAGAATCAGAGCTTAACGTCATAAACTTTTGTTCCGCCCAACTAGATATTACGCTCGAACCAAGAGCCATAGAACGTGCTCATCGGATCGGAAAATTTGCCCCAGACAAGAATAGGCCAATCATGATAAAGCTCGCTCACTTTAAAACAAAAGAAAAGATTTTGAGCTGCGGAATTAAGCTCAAAGATACGACCTTCGCCGTAAGAGAAGACTTTGCAGCAGCCACTCGCCTTGCACGCTCTAAATTACTCAAATTCATTCGGCCACAAAAGTGTGCATTTAAGCTGAGGGTTGACAAACTTATTGTTGGAAATAAATCATACTTCTATGACGCGAAAACTGATAAAGTCACAGAACTTCGGAACTCACCCGTCATTACATTTGAAAACAGCGCATCATCGGAAGCCACCTCTGTTGGCAGAACATGACGGGTTTGCAATCATTCCGCCTCGTGTAACACGTGTATCCGTCCTATGGCATTTCTAAACATAAACATTGCATTTACTAACATACGAAGCATAATTCCTAAACGCGACGAACTTTGCAGTTTCATAAATGATATCAGTGCTGACATGGTGATACTAACTGAAACATGGTTGCATGATGACGTCACAGATACGGAAGTGTTTCCTTCCAATTTAAATTTTACAATTTTTCGCCGGGATCGCAAAAGTAAGAAAGGAGGTGGCGTGCTCATAGCTATTAAAAACACTCTAGCATCCTCACTTATTTTCCATGACGATAAAATAGAATTAATCTGGGTTCTTGTCTCCAACGGAGCCTCGAAATTTGTTTTTGGCGTCTGCTATAGGCCGCCAGACAGCCACCCCGACTTCTGCGACCTACTTCATCAATCCCTCCACACCATTACAAATAAACATTCTAATGCACCTATATTTTTGTTTGGGGACTTCAATTATCCTTCAATCAGTTGGTCGTTGCTTTCAGCGTCGAATGGGACATCATCTAAAGAGCAACAATTTTTAAACACTGCCCTTGATTTTAACCTTCACCAGGCTATTACGTGCCCTACCAGGGGCAATAACATACTAGACCTCCTGCTAACTTCGAGCCCTGACGACATAAAAACCATTAATACGCTCCCTGGTCTTAGTGACCACAACCTAATCCATATTTGCATCGCCTCCCCGCTTAAAAAGAAATCACCCACACGGAAGGTAATCACGGACTACAAGAGAGCAAATTTTGATGCGATTAATCACGAACTCGCCAACTTCTTAGAAAACTTTAGGAATACGCACCTAAAACGAAGTGTCAACTGTAACTGGGAACTTTTTAAGACTACAATGCTTAACCTCAAAAACAAATACATTCCTTCTACCCTCATTAAATCAGATTCAAACTGCCAATGGTTTAACAAACAGCTAAAATTACTCTGTAACCGAAAGAAACGCTTGTACAGAACGGCCCGCCTAAGCCAAAGTTCAACTGCGTGGGAGCGCTACCGCGCGTGCGCTAATCAGTACTTAACCGAACTAAAAGCTGCAAAAATCAAATTCTTTTCCCATGACCTACTATCAATTCTTCAATCAAATCCCAGCAAATTTTGGCGCATGCTGTCCCCCAAGTCACAATCTAATCGAATAAGCCTCACTAACGCTGACGGAGAACCAATACACGCTGACCAGTGCGCTTCTGCTTTAAATGACCACTTTACGTCTGTGTTTTCCTCTGCCAACACCACTGATACCGTAACACTGCCCGAATCTGCAGCTGTAGCGATGCCAGAAATTGAAATTACCCCAGAAGGAATATTCCTACTCATTAACAATCTTAAAGTTTCATCCTCGGCGGGCTGCGACAGTATTAACAGTAAATTACTAAAAAATACCGTTTCTGTCTCAAGCCAAATACTTTGCCTAATCTTCACACAATCATTACAAACAGGAAACGTCCCAGACGATTGGAAGAAAGCTCAGGTTATTCCCATCTTTAAATCAGGCAACCGCGCAATCCCAGCTAACTACCGACCTATTTCCTTAACCAGCATCCCATCTAAAATGCTCGAACATATTATAGCTTCAAACCTAATGACATATCTGGAATCCATCAAATTTTTCTTCGATCACCAACATGGTTTCCGGAAACAACTATCATGCGAAACACAACTGGCCGAATTCACACATGATATTCTTCACTTCATGGATGAAAATCTTCAAACTGACGCCATATTTTTAGATTTCTCTAAAGCATTCGACCGTGTTCCTCATAACCTCTTACTCTCTAAACTATGCAACCTTGGAATCCCTCCCAACATAATTTTCTGGATAGAAAATTTTCTAAAAAACCGTAAGCAGTTCACCAGCGCTAATGACCACGACTCACCTCTTTCCGACGTAACGTCCGGCGTCCCCCAAGGTGCCTGTCTCTCCCCGCTCCTTTTTCTAATATACATAAATGACTTACCCACCAATGTGCTAACCAAATTAAGACTTTTTGCCGATGACTGCGTTTTATACTCTCCAATCTGTACACCAGACGACAGCATTAAACTACAACATGATTTAAATTTAATTGTAACTTGGTGTGATAAGTCACTAATGCCGTTAAACCTAACTAAGTGTAAAATTATGTCATTCACCCGCAAAAAGAGCCCAGAAAAATTTACCTATAGCATAAAGTCTGTTCCCATTAGCCCTACCCTATCATACAAATACCTCGGAGTGCATCTGTCATCGTCGCTATCCTGGTCAACCCATATTCAAATAATCTGTTCAGAAGCTTCACGCACTCTCGGATACCTGCGCCGCAACCTAAAATTAGCCTCACCAGACATTAAAAAATTAGCTTATGAAACGTACGTCCGACCGAAACTAGAATATGCTTGCTCAATTTGGCAACCCTCACAAACATATCTAACTAACGATTTAGAAAGGATTCAGAACCGCGCTGCCCGTTTTATTTACTCCCAATACTCTAACGATATCAGCGTTACTGCACTAAAAGTATCATTGAAACTGCCGTCCCTCGAATCTCGTCGTATCATTTCTCGATTGTGTCTGATGCATGCTTTCTATTATCACCCTCAATCACGGCACGTCCTCCTTCAACCATCACACAGAACTTCATCCCGCATAAACCACAGTCACCCTATCGCACCAATAAATGGACACACTTCTGCAATGATTACTTCCTTCTTTCCCAATGGGATAACACTGTGGAATAAACTACCTGATAATATAGTCACGTGTAATAACCGCCAAATTTTCCGCAGTAAGCTAAAATGTCACATGTTGCAATCTAACTGAATGTGCTGTTTTCCCTGCCAATGTTTAAATACTTTTTTTTAACTAATGTATAAACTGTCGTCACTTTTCTCTGGAAGCTTACCTTTGTACCATTACTTTTTTATTTGCATTTGGTAATATTGGCGTTTTACTTTGCATATTGTACCTTTTTTTTTTTTTTTTTTCATTGTTCTTTGAATGTTTACGTTTTGGAACCCTTCGAGTTTTGTTGAGTTGTTCGACATACCTTGTACGCCGCCCCCCCTTATGTAATGCCTCCGGGCCTTTAAGGTGGAATAAATGAAACATTTGAGACCCACCTTCAGCGTTTCTCAGCTATTCTCGACATATTCCGCACTGCAGGCCTTCAATTAAATTCGTCAAAGTGCCACTTCTGACGCCGGCAAATTACGGTGTTGGCCACCTTGTCGACGCATCTGGTGTGCAGCCGGACCCGGAGAAAATTCGTGCAGTCACCAGTTTTCCTGTACCCCGGTCAGTCAAAGACGTCCAGAGTTTTGTAGAACTTTGTTCCTACTTTAGAAGGTTTGTGAAAGGTTTCACAACCATCGCTCGACCCCTCACTGAGCTTCTGAAGAAAGACGTCATGTTTACATGGGGTAGCGACCAAGTTGCTACTTTTTCTCATCTAATCACGCTTCTGACGACTCCACCTATATTGGCGCACTTTGACCCATCCGCTCCGACAGAAGTCCGAACCGATGCTAGTGGTCACGGGATCGGAGCCATCCTAGCCCAACGCCAACGGGGACACAACTAAGTTGTCACCAACGCTAGCCGCCTCCTCACAGCTGCTGAGCACAACTATTCCATTACAGAGCGTGAGTGTATTGCTCTTGTTTGGGCAGTCTCAAAGTTCCGCCCATCTTTATATGGCACAAATTTCTCTGTAATAACTGACCATCATGCGCTATGTTGGCTTACGTCACTGAAGGATCCTACAGGCCGGCTCGGGCACTGGGCTCTGCAACTGCAAGAGTATACCTACACAGTGACCTACAAGTCCGGACGCCTACATCGGGACGCAGACTGCCTGTCCCGCTACCCGGTTGCTGAGACAAGCACTATGCCTGACACCGACACCGAGCCTAGCGTCTTTCACAAATGACATCCATCGGTGACGAGCACCGCCATGATGCGTCCTAGCGTGCTATCATTGAGCACCTCGAATCCCCATCTTCCAAACAGTCCAATCGCTCATTCGTGCTCCACGATTGTGTATTATACCGCCAAAGTTTTGAGCTGGATGGACCGGCCCTGCTGCTTGTCATCCCGAAACGCCTTCACTCGGAAGTTCTAAATGAACTTCATGACCTTCCGACTGCCGGTCACCTTGGTGTGTCACGTACTTACGACCGAATACGTCGACGCTTCTTCTGGCCAGGGCTTGCACGCTCAGTCAGAAGATACGTTGCGGCTTGTGAGAAATGTCAGCGCCGCAAAACGCCATCAACACTTCCCGCCGGATGCCTTCAACCACTTGACATTCCGTCAGAACCGTTCTTCCGCGTTGGCTTGGACCTACTTGGCCCTTTCCCTTTGTCTTCCTCAGGTAACAAGTGAATAGCTGTGGCCACCGACTACGCCACGCGTTATGCCATCACACGAGCTCTTCCAACAAGCTGCGCCACAGACGTCGCCGACTTCCTCCTCAAGGACGTGATCTTGCAACACAGAGCCCCACGGCAGCTGCTTAAAGACCGTGGCCGCCCCTTTTTGTCGAAGGTCATAGCCGACATCTTGCATTCCTGTCAAACGAGACACAACCTGACCATGTCATACCATCCGCAAACCAACGGACTCACGGTCTAAATCGAACTCTTACAGACATGCTCGCTAAGTATGTTTCTACCAACCACATCGACTGGAATCTTGCGTTGCCGTACGTCACATTTGCCTATAATTCTTCGCTCCATGACACTGCCGGTTATTCTCAATTTTTTCTGCTGTTTGGCCGAGAACCAACATTGCCTTTAGACACTGTCATACCGTCCCCTGCAGTACCAACCAGTGAATATGTCATGGACGCTATCACTCGGGCCGCTCACGCACGCGAAATCACCCGTAATCGCCTTCTGACCTCTCAAGAGAAGCAAAAACGTTTGTATGACCAACGACACCGCGATGTACACTTTTCGCTCAGTTCTTTGGTCCTGCTCTGGTCTCTGACCCGTCGAGTTGGCTTGTCAGAAAAATTGCTTACTCCCTACACAGGTCCATACCGAGTCCTTCATATCGTTACTCCTGTGACATATGAAATAGATCCTGTCGCCCCGTCGCCTTCATGTGCCCAACAGGCTACCGACATTGTAAATGTTGCGCGCTTGAAGCCCTACCACTCTCCTAGTGACGTTGACATTTAGATGCGCCGAGACGGCGCTTCTGCCACCGGGGATTATGCTACATGCATGCATACTGAGATTCTAGGGAGCAACGTGCGTGTGTGCCTGACGACGAAGACAAAGGGTGGTCTCCGCTCGCTCGCTGGTGAACTGGTCACACCATTACCGCTGGTTTAAAATACATCTATTCCACAGCCTTGTCGATACAGCGTCTCTTTTCCATAACAATATTATGCAATAAATTGGAACCAATAATAATGTCTATTAAATGGTACTAACGAGCTACTGCAAATATTTTTCATACAAAGAAAGCGAGGGTTGTGTTACAATATTGTCGGGGAGGTTATTCCAATCAACAATAGTTCTAGAGAAAAATGAGTATTTAAAGTAGTTATTTCATATAAGTAAAGGGGTTATTGTGAAATAATGTATTTGGGATACTTAAGGGATACTTAAGTTCAACAATGAATCGGTCCACATTGATAAATTATACTCTGAGAACTCTAATGCCATAATTTTACCACAACAAGTTTATTAATAGAAGGTAAAATCAAGGTAGAGCTTTCATTCTTATAGCCGAAACCTGTGTACATGGCCTCACGGACTTCAAAGTGCATTTTTAATAATTTGAGGACATTGGCCCAACGATACTCCCTGAAGCTCTGCATGCTAAGTCTCTGACCCCCTCAAAAGGACAATGCACTCCATTTTTACCCATGTTGGCCTATGTATCAACGTACTTGAATAAACTCAGTTTCAAAGCTCCGTATTTCTGCCAGCAGAGGAGGATGGGCCAAACGACGGTCGCAAGAACTAGCGGCGCTGCAGTCTGATCTTGCGCTACTCTCGGTGCATCGTCTGCTATGACGGCGTACCACGGCGGTTGGCTGCGCTGTTCCTTCCGCTGGATTCTCTGTTGCACTGTTATCGAACTTAACCATTCATCATGCGCTTCCAGTCGACATTCTCGCGTTGCATTTGTGGACTGGACAAGGCTTCGAGCATAGATTGGCCCAGATGTGTTGCTCATTGCAAGTTGGCTAAAAATCGATGTCCTGCCTATATTTACACTATCTGCATTCGGTTTAACCTCCAAGTACATTAAATTCTACATGATTGAGCATTTTCAGCGTAAAAATTTTACGACTAGCATTTTAACCACTGTCATCTAGCCTAGACCAAAAATGACCCAAAATGTCTGCAAAAGCCTCAAACAAGTTGACTTACTGAAATACAAAAGTGCTCCATAAAAACAGTACTCATGTTTTCTACTAGTTACAAAAAATAAAAGACTTGCTTCAAGAAACAGTACCCGTGCTTCACACTGTTCATCAGACAGGTCTTTGCGACGGCTACCAATCGAGAGCAGAGTGCAAAATGTTACAGCAACTTCACCTCCTTTCTAGGATTTTCCACATTTTCAGAAAGCTCCTAATTAGTTTTCTTGCAAAAAAAGGAAAAGAAGAGAATTTTCCCAACCATTACGTTCCCGTTCTAAAGATGAGAGGTGTAACTCAAAAGATGAGATGAGAGGTATAACTATTCAAGCACAATCCAAAAGAGGCCACCAACCCGGGGGGGTTTTCGTGAAAAGCCTCTCGGCACTTTTCTTACTTGCTTTTAAAGTAGAAAGAAGGCCGTGTAAGGGATGATCTAAGCAGCCTTCTCAACAACATCAGATCAAGTGCACTTTCGTTTGGTTTGGGTGCGAATGCTCCAGGCGTACTTGTGAGAGATGCTAGAGGCCTTCTTTGCAAGTTGCCACTTATTCAATTTTTTACGAAGGTACCCACAGATGCAGTACACTCATGGTGGGCTACTTCTTAGTGCACTTCGCTGTACCGAGGAGTGACACGCACATGTGCCATCGTTTCCTGCTCTAGGTTCAGAAATGAGATACTGTGATTGAGAAAAATATCTATTGCTGTAATATGAAAGAAATGTAACGAAACCTGGTCACTGGCAAAGCACCACCACACATACGTTTGTGTCTTGCTGCCTTTTGTCTTGCTGTTCTATTTCTGGTGACTCCTCCAAACTGGGCACTGAGCATTCGAGGCGCGCCATGCATTTGGGGAGAAAGGGGAGATCGGTGCCTTGGTTATGAACATTTAAGTTTCAATATATGGGGTGGAATCGCTGGGAACAAGCGCGGATGGGTACCGAGTATCGCGTGGAAAGTGGGTGTGAGCTCCCACTTCCCATGCGAGATCAAGACTTCTTGTCCAGCAGGACATGGTGGTAGTGCGTTACAATGCCGTCATTCTCACATTGAACGTCGTAGACTTTGCGTTTGGCAGTGAGCTTTCTATCTTCGCGACGCAAAGCTTGGCACCACCTTGTGAATTGCGCCAGATGTCTTCGGACGTCTGTCACAGTCAACATAATTGGTTTATACCCCAATCAAGACTAAATAATGGCATGCAATTGATTCACATTAATGCGCCGGATTTAGAAGCTCTACTATAGTAACATGGTCTTAAATGGTTCGGATCGTCTGGCCACTCTTCCCGGTTATTTTTGTTGGAGGTTACAACTACCTTTCACTATGTGCTTTGATCATGCTCTCAAATTAAGGTGAGATGAGGGTCTTAAAATAGCACAAAGATGTAAAAAATGCTGACTTTCAAAAATTGCAACTTGAGGTGCTTATACTCGAAAGTATGTTTTTGAAAAAGTTTATATTATGACAAAATACCATTTCTTTTTGTTAAAAGCTTAATATATGAAATTACAAATGTTTTTAAAACAAACGTAATTTTCTTGGCATTGTTATTTTTGTGAAGCGAATCTGCCTTACGGAAGTTCTGAGCAAGTTTCTATGAAGATACCTAAACAAACTTGGTACCATTCTTTTCGGCAGCACTTAAACTACAGGCTAAAGCTTTTCTTCTTCTCTCAATCTTGATAGAATTGTAATTATGTGATAAATACCAGCTAATTACTGGAAGCTATACCTTTTAAGTTTAAAAATTATTTCTGATCAATGAAATAGTCGTTTTGGCATTAGTTTGCTTTAGCCTGTGGGACAAACTTTTTAGTGTAAACATGTAGTTTTCAAACTAACATTTTTATTGTGAGTTACCATAATGACCTATAAAAATTAACTAATTATAATGTGGTAATTCATTATTACTATTTTTACTAAATGAGATACTTGAAATCTGTTTGCAGATTTGAAATCTCCATTCAATGGTACGCATGCATGGTAATTTTTGATAGCAGTAGAATAATAAATAACAAAACTTTCTTTAACACCCTCATCCTCCCTTAAGTTGTAGGATAAATGACTGTCTCTTCAACTATATAATTTTTATTCGTTGTATATTATTTGAATGTGATAGCTTTAACGAGCTTGTTTCACGGAAATTCTGGTGTTTGCGTCGCTATCAGCATCTCCGGTTGTGAGTGAGAAGAGATCATCTTGTCCATGACAAAGAAAAAAAAACCATGATACCAGCCAATAATAAAAAAAAACATCAGTACGAGTGAGAATTGATACCAGGCTTTCTGCACGGCAATCAGGTGTTGTACCAGAGAAGCAAGCCAATGGTCGAAACTCATTAGAAAAAAAAATGAATTTCGTGTAGTAGAAATTCTCATTAATATTGTGTCCAGCCAAAAATCATCATCATCATCAGCCTGACTACGTCCACTGCAGGACAAAGGCCTCTCCCATGTTCCGCCAGTTAACCCGGTCCTGTGCTTGCTGCTTCCAATTTATACCCGCAAACTTCTTAATCTCATCTGCCCACCTAACCTTCTGTCTCCCCCTAACCTGCTTCCCTTCTCTGGGAATCCAGTCAGTTACCCTTAATGACCAGCGGTTATCCTGTCTACGCGCTACATGCCCTGCCCATGTCCATTTCTTCTTCTTGATTTCAGCTATGATATCCTTAACCCCCGTTTGTTCCCTAATCCACTCTGCTCTCTTCTTGTCTCTTAAGGTTACACCTACCATTTTTCTTTTCCATTGCTCGCTGCGTCGTCCTCAATTTAAGCTGAACCCTCTTTGTAAGTCTCCAGGTTTCTGCTCCGTAGCTAAGTACCGGCAAGATACAGCTGTTATATACCTTCCTCTTGAGGGATAGTGGCAATCTACCTGTCATAATTTGAGAGTGCTTGCCGAATGTGCTCCACCCCATTCTTATTCTTCTAGTTACTTCAATCTCGTGGTTCGGCTCTGCGGTTATTACCTGCCCTAAGTAGACATAGTCTTTTACAACTTCAAGTGCACTATTACCTATCTCGAAGCGCTGCTCTTTGCCGAGGTTGTTGTACATTACTTTCGTTTTCTGCAGATTAATTTTAAGACCCACTTTTCTGCTCTCCTTGTCTAACTCCGTAATCATGAGTTGCAATTCGTCCCCCAGTTACTCAGCAATGCAATGTCATCGGCGAAGCGCAGGTTACTAAGGTATTCTCCATTGACCCTTATCCCTAACTGTTCCCATTCTAGGCTTCTGAAAACCTCCTGTAAGCACGCGGTAAACAGCATTGGGGAAATTGTGTCCCCCTGCCTTACACCCTTCTTGATTGGTATTCTGTTGCTTTCTCTATGAAGCACTATGGTAGCAGTTGATCCCCTGTAGATTTCTTCCAGAATGTTTATATATACTTCATCTACGCCCTGATTCCACAGTGTTTGCATGACGGCTGATATTTCTACTGAATCAAACGCCTTCTCGTAATCTATGAAGGCTATGTATAGTGGTTGGTTATACTCTGAGCATTTTTCTATTACCTGATTGATAGTATGAATGTGGTCAATTGTTGAGTAGCCTGTTCGAAATCCTGCTTGTTCCTTTGGTTGATTGAATTCTAATGTTTTCTTTACTCTGTTAGCAATTACCTTTGTAAATAGCTTGTATACTACAGAGAGCAAGCTGATCGGCCTGTAATTCTTCAAGTCCTTGTCATCTCCTTTCTTATGTATTAAGATGATGTTAGCGTTCCTCCAAGAGCCTGGTACTCTTCCCGCCAGGAGACACCTCGTAAACAGGGTGGCTAGTTTTTCTAACACAATCCAGCCAAAAAAACCAACCAGCCAAAACCAGCCAAAAAAGCGAGGGCTTATGTTCACACTTCTTTTGTTCAAGTAGCAGAAGGAATTTCTTCAATCCACACAATATTATGTGGTACAAGCGTAGAATCTCGTCAGGCATCTAAACATGTGAAATGCGCAACGAGTGGGTGTTAGAAAGGCCCAGCCATTACAGGGCGCTCACTTATGTCCGTGCGTTGCCTTACGCATCCGTAAAGGCTCCTTTGTTGATTCACAAAAGGAAGAATTATGGTGCAGTGCGCACTTCGCAACTCTACTTGCAGTAGACTACAATACTTTGAAATGGCCAGTGGTGCACGCACAGTCGTTCATTCCCTCACGGCACAATTGAGGCATACAACAAGATCGAAACTAGGCTAATAATTGAGAAGGTGATTCGCACAGGTCCCGGTTACGCTATTGCAGTCTACTCTTGAAGGCGAAGCTCAAGTGTCTTCCAAGTTTTGTAATTGTTGTGTTTGTGACTTGTCTAATTGATGTCGCACAATATACATAATACTCAATGGTGTCACCTCTGCCATATCTACCAATTGCTACCGCATGTAATATTAATATTAGTGATAATGATATTTTTTATTTACACTACAATACGAATTCTTTCTGGTAACATGCAAGGCTGGACAACAAATTTGCTTACGATCGTTCGTCTGCTAGCCCGTCACCACTGGGCAAAAGAGATCGGAGGCTACATATATCAGGTTCTCAAGCTGCTTATAGCAGCTTTTACGCTGGCCCACGCCAATGTCTAACCGTGTTTACACAGAAACTAAATTAATGAACAAACAAACAAACGAACAAGTTGCGTGAAGCGCAGTCGTCATTGCGGTCACCGGAGTTGGAGTCTGGCCCAAAGCTAGTCCACGTACCTCAATGTAGCCAAGTCTGGTCCTCTTCGCTACGCCTCACACATGACAAACGCGTTTTCATACAAGCAACTACGCAGTGCCAAAAACAGTCCGAGAAGTGATGTAGAAATACATCGCACAATTCGTAGTAGCCGCTTAAACGTCGTCGCCGCTAATCACAACACGCACACCCCGCATCGCTAGAGCAAGATTGTACTGCAGCGCGACTAGTTCTCGCGACCGCCTCTCTGACAGAGCTTTCACATTGAGTTTATTCTAGTAACATCGCTATGTACGACCGCGTAGATGACGTCAAAATATTTATTGCCATAGCGTTCGGTGTGGGAACTTAAAGATGGTGTCACCACCCGCATCTTCTAACTTACCAAGCGCCTTCTCACGGTAAGAGGGGGTATTTGGGTGTTGCATAATTGTAATTAACTAACAAGCTGAAAATAGTTTTTCCCTTTAGTGTGCATTAAAGAGCAGTCGTATAATTAGCCTGAACCACAGCTGTATGCATTACTGGTTCAGAAAGCAACGAAAACTGAAGTGTTTAATCAAGTCAATGCATTTCAATGCTGTCATAGTTCTGTGTGCTGACGCGGTCGAGAGATGCCCACGCTATGTGGTAATAGTTGCACCCAGCAGTTTTTGAAGCTCTTTCAAACCGAAACTGGTGGATAATGAGGACCTGTAATTATGTGTCCCATGCTGCAGCAAACGATGTGCCATGTTATGACTAACAGACCACTAGCAACACATTGTAGCAAAAAGACGCAAAGCAAAGTCTTTGTGTCATCATCATCACGATCATCAGCCTGACTATGTCCACTGCAAGACAAAGGCCTCTCCCATGATCCGCCAGTCAACTCGGTCCTGTGCATGCTGCTGCCACTTTATACCCGCAAACTTCCTAGTCACATCTGTCTTTCTGTCTCCCCTCCCCTAACCCTCTCACCTTCTCTGGGAATCCAATCAGTTACCCTTAATGATCAGCAATTTACTTAGCTTGTATTAGCACGACACATAAAAAAAAAAAGGGGGTCTTTCCCCCTTTTTATATGTGCCGTGCTAATACAGGCTAAGTTCATAGATAACCAACTTGCCCAAGCCACAACACTTTTGAACTTTATTTTTTGTTCAACGGGCCCGTTCTTCTGTAGCGCCTACCTTTCTAGATGTCTCTGTCGGCTTTCCCCCCTTTTTCTTTTCATATGTGCCGCGCCAATACAAGCTAAGTTCATGGATAACCAACCCGCACGAGGCACAACACTTTTGACCAGCAATTATCCTGCCTACGCGCTACATGCCAGGCCCTTGTCCATTTCTTATTCTTGATTTCAACTATGATATGCTTAACCCTGGTTTGTTCCCTTACTCACTTTGCTCTTTTCTAGTTTGTTAAGGTCACACCTATCATTTTCCTTTCTATCGCTCGCTGCATCGTATTCAATTTAAGCTGAGCCCTCGTTTTTGTGTCGGTATCCCTTTAACCCTTTACGGCCTGACCCGCACAAACGTCAGGATGAACAAAGACACTCACAGAACAGCACTTGCTTCAGCTTCAGTTTTATAACTGTGGGTCGTTCATGTCAATGTTTACGAGAATATATCCGTTTCAGTAGTTCATGAATTTAGCTACTAGAGGGCGAGCAATCACCCACAGAGAATGGCGTCTGGGCACGTGCGTCAATGACGGTTTCTCCCACTCCTAAGTCAACGGTCCTCCATGTTATACTTTTTTTTTGGTAGCATGTGCATATTGAAGTAATAGTAAGACTTCAATAAACAAACATGTACCGCTAAAAAGAAATGAGTCATTCTTGCCGCACACACTGCATATTCACACGTCAAAAAGTTACACGCACTCAAGGAAAGCTACCTTCCAGTTTGTACAGTTGTATTCTAAATACCCAGCAGTGAGTTTAGCCTTACTGATATGGAGCATTCTTACATGTACCAAGGGAGCAAGAACATTTAGGAGGTGCATCTCCACTCCTTGAGGCGACCAGATAACCTCGTATATTGCCAGAAAGCCACTTCATGGTGCGGCGTCTGGCAGCAGAAAAGATAATCGCCACCATTTCGATCCCGGAGGGAACCGATCACATGCCCACAAACCCTTAATACCCGCAAACTTCTTAATTTCATCTGCCCACCTAACCTTCTGTCTCTCCCTAACCCGCCTGCCTTCTCTGGGAATCCAGTTAGTTACCCTTAATGACCAGAGGTTATCCTGCCTACACGCTACATGCCCGGCCCAAGTCCATTTTTTCTTCTTGATTTCAACTATGATATCCTTAACCGTCGTTTGTTCCCTAATCCACTCTGCTCTCATCTTGTCTCTTAAGGTTACACCTACCATTTTTCTTTACATTGCTCGCTGCATCGTCCTCAATTTAAGCTGAACCCTCTTTGTAAGTCTCCAAGTTTCTGCTCCATAGCTAAGTACCAGCAAGATGCAGCTGTTATATACCTTCCTCTTGAGGGATAGTGGCAATCCACCTGCCATAATTTGAGAGTGCTTGCCAAATGTGCTCCACCCCATTCTTATTCTTCTAGTGGTTCAGCTCTGCGGTTATTACCTGCCCTAAGAAGACAGTGTTTTGCAACTTGAAGAGCACTATTACCTATATCGAAGTGCTGCTCTCTTCTGAGGTTGTTGTACATTATTTTCGTTTTCTGCAGATTAATTTTAAGACCCACCTTTCTGCTCTCCTTGTCTAACTCCGTAATCATGAGTTGCAATTCGTCCCCTGAGTTACTCAGCAATGCAGGGGACAAATTGCAACTCATGTTGGTTCCTAACGGGAGTATCACCCTCTAAATATTTCTTCCTCCGTGCATGCGTCCCAGCATAGTACATGCACTGACCAGTTCCAGCCAGGGCACAATGCAGTCGGGATGAAAGTGATGCTGGCAGGGAAGCCGCTTGACTTGTTCACCCGTCTTGAACTCCTCCATACACACTGTGCACTGAAGCAGTTTGTCTGTAATCAAGCAAGATGCGCAAAGTTTGGACTGTTCTCTAATCAGCCAAATTCTAAGCAGCACATGAGAACCCAACTCTGAAAGACAATGCCAGCACGGACTCAGCTCAATAAATATAAGCCCGAAAAAGGCCCACCTACAAACAGTGTTTATTCAACAGAAGATCAAGTAAATCATGGTAGCCGTTTCAACACAATCTGTCACCATGAGCTGTGGTGCAAATGACAGCAACTGCTCAGACAATGTGATCACTACGAGGCACAGCCATTGGCGGCCGTGAACTGCTCAACAGCAAGTAAACCATTTTTTTTTTTTCTAATCAACAGGCCCACAATGCGGCCGTGAGGCATGGCCTTCCTCCCTGTCCCTTGATAAGACAGATGCTTAGGCTAGTTGATGATTGGGAATCAACATATTTGCACAGCGCAAGACTACAAGTAGTTACGACGTAACTACACTAACTTTCTGTCCTTGTCTCTTCTTCTGTAGTTACATTGTAACTACTCGTAGTCTTGCGCTGTGCAAATATGTTGACTCCCTGTCCCAGCGTGGGAGCGGCCTGCAGTCTTGCCTTTTTGAAATTGAGTAAGGATTCTTCTGGACGATAATAAATGTTACTATCAATCAATTTCAATACATAATGCAGGTTACCTCAATATTGTTACGGGGATTACAAATACACGGAAGAGAGAAACGAGTGTATTTGCAATATTTACAGGTAGGTGTGACACCCCAGGGCTGCCAGGATCTCACGCGCCGAATCCACTTCTTCATCGATGCGTCTACGATGGCGGAGCCATGCCCACTGCCTCGTAACAATGTAACAAAATTCAATATGTGCCAAAGTTCTGACCTTTCTGCAACTTCATGTCCATAGAACATCAAGTGTTTTTAAAAACCTCTGTATAGTGGAGCAAGTTGATAACAGACTTTCATTGTTGTGTTGGAGACCCAGGCAATAAAGTGAAACTCCTGCTGGTGCCAGCTGTCAGAGTTGAGTTGCACACCAGGGGCATAGCCAGAAGTGTTTTAAAAAAGGGGGGGAAGGAGGAAGGTTCAATTATACTTTACATTAGTGCATGCATTTACGTGTACACGCACACACACACACACACATACATTTTTGAAAAATTTTAGAGAGGGGGAAAAGGATGAGCCCCGGTGCTCTACCCGCCGTTTAAGTGGCAGAGAGGGAGAGCATGTGGATGGCGGGAACACTGGTTCAACGTAGAGTGTGCTAGTACTCTCCTATCCTACGTACTTCTGCAGTTCTGGTCTCATTCGTGAGGCAGGTGCATCCTGCCACAAAGATGCACACTGTGCTCTCTATTTTGAGTCGCAGTGTGCAGCGGTGCTTCTGTTGTTAAGTGACTGAAGTGTGCTAAGTATCATCGTTGCAGACAACGATGTGGCTTTGCAGCCTGTAAGAAATGATCATTAGGCACTGCTCTAAACTCCCCCACCCCCTTACACATGACATATGGCCACTCTGAAGAGAACTTCGCTGCTGTAGCATCAAAGCGTCATCACCAGATCTCAGGTGCAACCACAAGTGGGCAATGATGATGTTTGATGTTTTGTGGCGCAAGGGCCATTTCACGGCCAAAGAGCGCCAGTTTATCTTACTAAAGATATGGACAATGATTGTGATAAGCGGCTGTATAAGGACCATAAAATTACTCGCGGTAAGGCGGGTAAAAACATACAAGCAATAAAATCATGACCATGCCGTAAAAGGTGTGTGTGGTGTGAATAGATGACAAAAGTTGGTAATAATAGAAAACGATGGTGGACATGTATGGCATTAGCACAATTGCCTCACTCGTTCATACCCTTGCGTCCAAAGGCCGTGAGGCAAGTGCTTTGTTGTGTAGCCACTACAGCAAAAACTTCTCTGGAGAGGTCGTGCTACGGAATGCCCAAATATATGATATGAAAACTACGAATTTCTTTTAAAAACGCTGACAATGATTTATGACTAAAAAGCGGTTCCCTACCGACGAACATTGCAGGGTGTAAAGGTATATGTTGTCGGTAGGGTAATGGAAAGTGTTGTTTTCTTAGAGTTTCTAACTGTTTGCACTGGATTAACATGTGAAGAACTGTTAATGCTTCACCACATCTGTCACACAATGGTGGATCAAAAACGTTGTGAAGTGGTTGACAGCAACATCAATGTTCAAAGTACATATGTCACTCCAACCTAGACGAGCTATGGTATAAAACCGTTCCCAGGCGGCTCTGTTTATGAGCCATTGGGGAACACGTGGTGGACACTCAGTTGCTGTAGTTTTGCTCAAAACTACGAGGAAGTAGTCCCTTCCGTACAGATTACTGACGACTTTCCACTGGAGTAGAGGCACAAAAGATGGAGATACTATGCTTAGGTCTATGGAGAAGTAGGTGTTATTAGCGAGGTTATAATAGGTTGGTTCTTTTCGATTTAGGAGACACGCACTCGACGAGAGAAGGAACTGTTCAATCAGTCGACCTCGCGCGTCGTACCGAGAGTCACCCCATAGCCTGCTATGCGCATTAAAGTCTCCAAGGAGAACATAAGGCTCCGGAAGTTCTTCAATTAAAGAGTATAAACACATTTTTGCAGCTGATAGCTAGGAGGAATGTAAATAGTGCAGATTGTGATCAGTTTATCAAAAAGAACTGCTCGAACAGCCACTGCCTCAAGGGATGTTTGGAGTTGAAAGTGTGTGCATGCTATTCCTTGATTCACTATGATGGCAACACCTCCGGATGATATCATGGCATCATCACGGTCCTTCCGGAAAATAACGTATTTACGAAGAAAATTTTTGTGTTTTGAATTAAGGTGTGTTTTCTGTACACACAGCACTTTTGGTGAGTGTTCGTGTAAAAGTTCTTGGATGTTGTCAAGGTTTCTGAGAAGGCCCCTGACGTTCCTTTGTATAATTTGAGTGTTCATGGTGAATGTAAAATAGTGCTGTGTGTACGAAAAGCGAGTGGCTGTTTAGACAGGGAGTTTGAGTTCACGTAACAGGGCCGTCACCAGGCCCTGTTATCTGCTTTTTTGTTTTCTTGGTGCGCTCCAAGGAGCCACGCCGCTCTTTCGGCACCAAGGGTACCGACGTATCCATTGCCTCCTCGGAGGCACTGGATGCCCGCACGTGCGGGCTGTTGGTTCGAATTTCGGCCTCACCTGGTGAGGTGAGGCCTTGAGACCTGAGGACTCTGGAGTCTCCGGTCTCTGTTTGGGAGTAGGCGGTGTAGCCTGGACTACAGCCGCCTTGGGGGCAGGTGCCACAACCACAGGCTCGGTATGCGCGGACCGAAGGAGTGGCGAGAGCTGGTGCGGCGGTGCCCCTGACGCGCCCCATCAGCGTATGGAGGTCCATAGAATGGTGCTACTCTTCGCTGTGGTTCCTTAAATGAAATGTTCTCCTTCACCTTCAATGTAATTATTTTTTTTTCTTTTTTCCAGTATGTGCAGGAGCGTGAATATGCGGCATGGTTTCCTTCGCAGTTTACACAGTGTGGCAGTTGTTTGCAGTTCTCAGACACGTGGCCTAGGACTCCACATTGTGCACAAGTCTGGCGACCACGACAGGTTTTAGAGCCATGGCCATACCTCTGGCATTGGAAGCAACGATGAGGGTTTGGTATGTACGGCCTGATAGATGTCTTCGTGTACCCTGTTTCAATAGATTCTGGTAGTTTACTGGATGCAAACGTGAGTATTAAGTGTTTCGTCGATGTTTCCTTATTATCTCTTCTGATGATAATTCTCTGTACATTAGTGACATTTTGGCTCTTCCACCTCTCCAAAAGTTCAGTTTCGGTCAGTTCAAGTAAGTCTTCATCAGATACTACTCCGCGAGTGATGTTCATAGATCTGTGTGGTGTTACGGTGATTGGTACGTCACTAAACGTGGAGAGGCTGTCCGGCTTTACAAATTGTGCTTTGTCCCGAATTTCGAGGAGAAGGTCTCGACTAGCGATTTGGGTTACTTTGTATCAAGCCCCGAGAGTTTCAGTAAGACACCTGGCAACTACGAAAGGAGATACGGTCCTGGCTTGCTTTCCGGTTTTTTCACAGTGAATGACGTGGAAGTGGGGAAATGTTTCTATTGGCTGATTGAAGAAATTTATGTCATCGGTGCGTACACGCTTTAGGCCGGTACGATCAGAGAGTAGGGGGAATGCTCCATGCATGCGGGTCTTATTTTTGTTCAGCAGCTTTGGCGGCCACCCACCACGAAGCCCAACAAGGGGACGCTGCAAGTTTGCAGGTGCTGAAAGCTTGCAGACGTCGGGCGTACAACACTGCCATAACCCAATGCGCCTAGACCAAGGTAGGCTATTTGCACAGGGTTAACCCTTGCCGCCAGGAAAATTGGAAGTAAACAGAAGAGATAAGTAGACAGGACAGACTAAAAGTGAGAGTTAAAGACGAAGTTGTAGGGGAGAGAGATAGGAAAAGGCGACTGCCGATTTCCCCTGGGTGGGTCAGCCCAGGGGTGCTGTCTACGTGAAGCCGGGGCCAAAGCGGTGTGTTGCCTCTGCCGGGGGGGCCTTAAAGGGTTAATCACCCGGTGTCGGCTCAACCCCCATTACTCCCTTCTCCCCGGACACGGCAAAGCCACGCACGGCTTGGCGTGGGAGGGAATCCAAACTCCCCCATTAGCTCGGGTCCGTGGTGTCGCTACGCACCAAACGCCTACTTACGCAGACGCCTCTGCGAAGCACAAGTGGGCGAAAAATGTGGAACACACTCATATGGTCAGCAAAAAAAAAATTCAATTTCTTTTTCTTGAATGGTTTCACTACAAGAATTTATTTCAGCAATATAAAAAAACATTTTGGGGATGCATTTCACAAAAATGTCAACTCTCAAACGGTTAATGATGTTGCATTCTAATGAATATCAGTGCAACAGTATGGATGTGCAAGTACTTACCAACTTGCTCCTGGACAATCTTGACGGTGGGGATCTGTTCAATCTTGTCTTTTGCTAAAGGAGGTGGCCCTGTCCCATCTAGCTGATTCAGGAGCTGTAGAAAGAATGTACAATCCCATGTCAAAGCTACCATGCAGCAGTGTGCTATGTGCACACTAATATATGCAGCGTGAATCTGCCTGGGGTTTGTTCAGTACAGTGACATTTATGTAGGCGAAGGAGATTTCAGACACCATTAAAAGAGCACCGCAATCAAATTTACACATGTCAATATTTTTGCCTCAACGAGGAGCTATCAACCACCTCATAGCTATTCAGGACTCAAAATGCAAACGAGGGTCAATTAACTATGTTTTCTTGATTAATATGACCGGCAGTTTCTACCACAATTTAAAACAGGTGGCAAGCCTTCAAAATTGTAGTGCTAGCAGCGCTGCCTCGCGGTCACTCTTACAGTGTGTGCCCCAGCTAATCCTGGTCACAGAAAGAAGTGACACTACAAGTGCAAAAATTAGTGGCTAGGGAATTTTTCTATGCCCTATTTTCCTATTACTGGCTATACTATAATGGCGTGTGCTCCTATGTACCACGCGTGTAATGAAGCGGCATGCTTTTTCTGCGCTTCAAGGAACATGACTGCAGCGCAAAACTATTCCCATGACGTCCTGGCAAGCAGACATATCATTCAAAGCAGTGTGACAAATATCGGGCGTGACGAGCAACCAGGGCCACAAGGAGTAAAGATTTCCAGGCATTGGCACCACGCTGACTCAGATTACAGACATTGTTACTAGGCCATCACTCACGATGGAATGTGCCACACCAAAGACATCACAGTAATGTCCATGTTACAGGGTGCTGAATGCACCATTGGGCTTTCGTACACAGTGTGCCCTCGAAATAAAATAACTTCCAAGTGACAAAAGCCATTAAAAAAATTGGCCAAAAGTACCTAAGCATACCGAGCAACCAAATGAAGAGCAAATCTTTTTTACAGAAGTTTATCGATCTTAAGAAAATTTGCAGAGTTTATGCATACTTATGCATTGATTTCAAGTACACAAACATTTTTTAGAACTATTGAGTGTAACCGTCTATACACGGCTACCATCGTATGCACAGCACATTGCTATTTCGGCCTGCAAACATTTCGTCATGCCAGCTATGTATTGCCACCGGTACATGTAATCGAATTTAAAGACTCATTTGGTACAATTTGATAAAATGTAGAGTACTCACAGATTGAAACGCGACATAACATTTCTTTGTACAACGACTATTGTGGGCGATTTCTCGAGATAACTGCATTATGTCGCAACATATCTAGTCTAAGATAATGTAGACTGTGACTTAAGATGTTTACGGTAAATTATCCAATATGACCCAAACTGAAGACTATAGAAACTAAAGTAGGAGCGTTACATTGCCCTAAACTGTCCTGCTTCAATCCGCGGAGCAAACCCCACTCGAAGCAGCTTGACACAGTTGGCGTACAGGTGGCTCCATCCCCTTCAAATTCCAATGTAACCTCCCTCTTCTCTGAGCATGCACTTATGTCATCCACTCTTTTCCACCCCTTTCCTCTTTAGCATTTATCTTGATGTATTGCAATCTTGCAACTGCGCAAAACCTAGTAGTAATGAAGACAAAGAAAAAAATGTGGCACCTGTGTAATGACCGCATCCAGGCCCCCTCGGCCCCAGGCATAGTCTCCAGGGTTTCCATGCAAGTTGACCAGCCTGCTTTGAAAGGGAGTACACACAAAACAGTCAGCAACATAATAGAGGCCTTTAAACAGAACTGCCACTTACTGTAACAGTACCAAATAAGCTTCATAAAGCTTCAGCTGCATATTCATAAAATGATGACACATGCCAGACTGGTCTAAAAAAGCAAACAATGTTCCCGAGGGTCCCCTTGAATGCATACAAAAGAACTGGAGGGTGCCTGAGCTTGGCTTCAAAAAGTAGAATGCGATAGCATATCCAAACCATGTTCATATTGCCTTCCCAATTGCTAGCCTGGCTTTGCTTTATGGTGGACACTTACCTCCGTATTCACAAACGCTCTTTCACTCAAGGGCTCTCCTCGACTTGACCAAGTCAAAGCGGAGCGTGCTCCTCCACTCAAAGGAACACTGCGTTTCTTGAACGCTCCTCCACATTTCCTTCGCCAAGGGAGGCCTTGGAAATGCTCCCTTCAATTGAGTGAAGCAAGTGGGCCAAGAAATGCGCCTGATAACGAGAGTATTCCTAATTGCATTTAGGAAATGCCTATACCTGTACAATAAATAAATGCTTTTCCCAATCATTTTCTTTATAAATTGATATTACGGCAAAGTACATGCATTTAGAGTGGTAGCGTAGTTTCCGTAAGTCTTGAGCCGATAGAGTAAGCGAAACCTCCACTTCAAGTCTGGCAACAGCCGCACTCAGGCAGCTAAACTAACAGCTGTTTGCGATTTGTCTGCTGCTGACTGTTTCCATGTGCCTAATTTATTTCGTTTCAAATGCACCTGCGTTTTGGCTGCTGCTTAACATTTCCATGTGCTTAGTTTATTTTGTTTATTATGTGCCTTCTAATTGCGGTTTATACACAGTAACATCTGCTGTGTATGTTGTTTGAAACTGAACTTTCACCGGGGTAACTAACGAACAACGCGAGTGATGGCAAAAAGCACAACAAACGACGGCTTGTTGTTTTGTTACCACCACCAGAATTGTTACGCACAATCCAGATGATGTAAAAATAACTATTTATTGGGGATAATTTGTGCCCGAAAAGTAAAGGAAAAATGCAGCAGCATTTCTAACAGGCGATTCGCAAAAGGAATCTATCTCCGAGAAGCCCTCGAGCGGTGCACCATTTCTTTCTCGTCATAATCCCGTGCTGAGGAGGCGCGCGTAGTGACGGCCTTTTCTTGTCTCATCATCGCGCCGCTGGTCTCTTGGGGGGCGCACGAACTAGCGCGCGTAGTTTGAATACTGCGTCGATCTTGCGCCATCTGGATTGTGCGTAACAATATACCGTATTTACTCGCATAATCCTCGCACTCGCATTATTCTCGCACCCCTCACATCGCCCAAGAAAAATACGAAAAACTTTTTCCTCGAGTAATTATCGCACCCCCGAAAACTGCCGCAATAATGTCGTCTGCTCGTTCCAGCCACTAATGATGATAGTGCGTGCTATTTGGCGCCATCTCTTAAGCATCAAGCGTACTATTGCACGGACATTCAATCCAATCCAAGCCAAGCCAAAGTGGCCAGTGCGCGTTGCGGCATGTTTTGTATGTCGTGTTGGTTATCTTGGCATGTATGGGGCGATACTGAAGCCACACGGCTGCTTCAAGTTGCAAGTGATAGATCATACGCTAAACAACGGCAACAAGGCCGCCGGTAGGCCCTTCGGAGCCTACGAGTTTTGTGTTCGCTACTGGTGACGGCAGCTGAAAGCCACCAAGACGCGTTGGGCCTGCCGTGTGCCTAAAACTGGGATTGATGGTAAACTTTATTTCTTCAGAAGGAAACAGCGGACGATTCTGTTAAATAGCCATCAGCCCAATACTGACGCCCTACGCTTAGCTTTTGAGGGCTCCTGTTGAGCGCCGACCGCTACCGCTACGCCCGCAACGCCTACAAGCTTCGCGTATGGTATTCTAATTCTCGACTATTTGCTTCCACTTTTTATGTCTCAAATAAATCTTGCCTTGTGTTGAACCTCTGCTTTTATTGTTGAGGTAAGTTCTAATTAGTACTTTGTAAAGCGTGCTGTAAGTTGCTGGTGTGAGAATCCCGATTTACGGCCACTTCGTTTTTTTTTTTTTTTTTCGCTCCCTGCGTTTTCGTGGAAAGTTTTCCCCGCGTAATTCTCGCACCCCCCAACTATGCATCAGGTTTCCAGCAAAAAAAGTGCGAGGATTATGCGAGTAAATACGGTATATATTTATATATATATATATATATATATATATATATATATATATATATATATATATATATATATATATAAACCATTCAACATCACCTAAATCATGCATTGTGAATATGAGCACTGCTATTTCAACGAAAGTACTATTTTGACAACCCCACTGAGCAAACAATGATAAAGTTCATCTTAGCATTTGCTGCAGCTGTCAAATCATTTGACAGACTGCGAATTTAAATATCAATCTGCCAAACTTGCAGCCTTGAAATTCGGTATATTCGCAAAATCGAGGAGTAGAGGTGGCGAAAAGAAAAAACTGACGCATAAATTTTTTTTTGGGGGGAGGGGGGGGAAGCGTAAATGTCATACACTACTTCAAATGATTCCTAGTAGCTTATTTAGGTGTAAGTAACTATACTGTTACTCAGCGTTGTGCAGCATACAAACGCATGAGTAACTGAGCAAAATGTGGAGTGTTCCACTAACGCCAACAGCCCCTTCTAAATCTTAATAGGCTTTTCCGCGCGGCAGTGGTGTACTGCGGCAAAGGTAGCTAAGCAGCACTAGGATTAAAGCGAAGAAATTATTTAGCCGCTACACCCCCACCCCATTTCCCGCTTCGGCTCCCTTGCAAGGTGCATCCGTCCAGCTAAAGTAACAATGGCGCGTGCCCGTTGGCCCGCGGACGGTACCGGATATCTATTGACAGGACCGTGGCAGGGACAACGCAACTTCAAGACCAAAGTAAGTGTTCTTTGTGCCCCTGCTAAAGCAATAAACGTGGTCGCTGGCAATGCTAGCATTCGCAGCACATCGAGCTTGCTCGCGCAAGAAAAACACGGCATACGCTTCCAGCTTTAGTTCTTGACAAGCCATAGCCATGTTTTCAGGTTAGGAAATTTACATTTCCTGCGGAGCGTTGGTGTCTACAGCAACTCATTTCTGTCTTGAAGCTTCGTCGTTTCATCGATAGGTATCCGCTGCAGTCAGCGGATCGATGGGCACGCAGCGTTGTTACTTTATCTGTTCAATCGAGTCTCCCAAGTGTAGGGCAGGTGCCTTGAATACTTTAATTATATTCCAGGAGCAATAAAGCGGGTCTGTGTGCTTCGCCTGATGGCACAAGCTGCAGGTGGCAGACGTGGCCTGCATTTTTAGCTGAAATTAGTGCACCTGAAAAAAATTGAGGCTGGCAGGGCATTTTGTTGCAGCATGGTGCAATTACAGCAAATTTCATGGTTTTGGCACAGCTCGGTCGCAACAATATGAAATTGTATTTAATCGGCGCAACTGGTGCTGCTGTTACACCCCTGCAAATGGCACTGCCTCCAGAACTTCACCAAGAAGAGTTCTTTAACTCTATCACGTTAAAAAGTTGAGCAGCTAAGCTGGACTCCCACAGCCTTCCAATCCACACGCCTGAAAGACTAAGAATAATAGGTTCTAGAAGCTCAACATTGTATTTTCAACACTGTAGAAACCAGATCGTCCCTGGGGGGGAAAATGCACACACCATAAGGGCGTAGCCAGCACTAGCTCCGATAGCTCTCGATGTATTCCTTTATCTGGGATGCTTCCTTAAAACGATGTGGAAGTGAAAGATCCAAGCAAATTTCAATATTTTGGCACAGAGCACTCCTGCAAATGGTTCCACACAAAGAGGCCCCATACTAGAGTGAAAACATTTTTTCATCTGAGTTATGCAATGTAAAATGCATTATTCATTTGTTTCAAATACTTTGAATATGCTATTTGATCAATCTAGCTCACTCCTAGAGTTGACTTTTGATGCAAGCTCACAAAATTGCACTTAGCTAAAATACTTTATTGGTACTCACACTGGAAGGCCTTGATTGGAGATAAAGCCTGCAAAGTTAAGATCATTCAGATCAAATTTTGAACTAGCAACATTCCCACAATACATGGGCTACATACAAGTACTTACCTGTAGTTCCAGTGAGATTGGCAAAAATTTGGTGAATGATTCTGAAAAAAAAAAGAAAAAACAAGAGCCACGGTATTTATACCATAAGTTCAAGAAAATCAGCTTTCCCAGGGAATGAACAATTTCTGTACTAAAAAGAAATAAAAAAATGTGGCTGCTTAAGCAGATCACATCACAAACATCCCGGCTATCAGATGTATGTACAAGTTTGTAGTACGTACAAGTTTGTAGTACGTACAAGTAGATGTACGTACAAGTTTGTGTAGTATATGACTGGCCAGCACAAAGTGGTCAGAGCACTTTTGGTGGATACAACCTGAAGAACTCTAAAAAATACCTGATCCCTCACAATCCTGGGTCAAAGCCAAGCATAAAGAATGCAAGTAACAGAAAAGCAAAAAAGAAAAGGACACACCTGAAAATATTATAACAGTGTACCTTTTCTTTAGATTATCATGCATGAAATTCCTAATCTGCGGCACTATCTCACCCTCAAATACAATTAACGTCGAGATGGTATTACCCTTCCAGAGGCTGCCTCCCCTGGCTGTCAGGATGTGGCCTGCGGCCCGCCCGCCCCGGTGACCTTCGCCGCATCATTGAGTCCGAAGCTGATGATGACGGCGCATCTGGTGACGCGTTGTCTTCCGCCATAGCACCAGGGCCACGATCAATCCTCCGCAGAATATCCACTATGGTACTGTTCCAAAGCTGCACAGTAAAAATGTGCATATCATATGAATACATCTTTTATTTCTTTCATTGCTGACCCAGCAGTACAAGACACTTAACAAGACAGTACAGACAACTTCTCAGCCTTTATCACTTTTTTTTTCTTTTCCTCTATGAACATCATACAGCATACAATATGAATGAACATGTGCAAATGCTCCACGAAATTGTCTTATTATATTGCCCCGTGTGCTCCCTTATACTTTTTTTTTCCTGTCCCATTACACGTTTAGTTACTGCCTTGCACAATCCACGCAAAATGTCTGTGAACTATCCAGATCATTACAGAACCTTCCAATGAGGCTACATGCACAATACAAAGTTTATTCTAGAACTTAATCAACTGCTATACTCGGATACAACTAAAGAAAAATGCACCTTTTCATTGTCAAAGTACCCCCTCTCCCCCATGCCTTTAACTGAGATGTGCAAAAAAATTAAAGCACAAAAAGAAAACACCCAGACGCAGCGCACACTAACACTGAAAATTTCTTGAACCAAACATGTATTAGCAGTTATGTGAACACATGTAGAAGAAATTATTAGATGAGACGACAAAAATTGTATTAATGACGCGCTTCCAGGAAAGCTACCTCAACGGAAAGTAACGTGACCGAGGGTGTCACAACACATGAATTACCTGTTTTGTTAATAAAATACGCTTCTTTGATTTAAAGGCCAACTACAACGAAATTCGGCACTCGGCAAAAAGTCAATATATAGGTAGTCTAGCTAGAGGTAGTGCTGCCTGCCAAATGTCGCCTTTGAAATACAAGCGCTTACCTTGGAAAAAAGCTTGCAAACGACGGTGTTTTTGAAACCGAAACTCGAACACTACGCCTGTACGGCTGACCGAAAGTGACATGAATGACAGAAAGATCGTCTGCTCTGCACTCCTCGAGCACGCACATCGCGGACCGCCCCTTAGTGCGTGTGCTTTTTGCATGTTAACTTAAGAAAGCTGCGTGAACACGCCTCTTATCGAACACTGGTCCGGGCTTCCCACTGATGGGCTTGCACTGTCTGACCCCCGTATTGATAAACGCTGCTTGACTTGGACTTGACCTGCCATCGGCTCCAATGCAGCACAAACGCGTTGTCTATAGGCAGTGCCAAGGCAGCACAAATGCATTTCAAATGCACTGCATTGAAAGCGGTTTCAATGCAGGAAAGAGCGATAAAGCGGCAGGGTGTATTGCTCACAAAGAGCGATGCGGTAACGTTCTGTGGTAATCGTCATATCCGGTTCTGTCCGCTTTACCTGGGCACGCCGCTAGAGCTTCGCATCGTTTATTGTAACTTACTGTATATATAAGACGTATTTATGGCCGTTTCAGCCTAAGTAAAATTTTGTTGCAGTTCGCCTTTAGTGCGCTATTCTATCCCTGAATACGGATTGAAGAAGCGTATTTTATCAACGCGACTTCAACACCATTGGCTGGGGGGGGGGGGGGGTCGTCTGTGATGGCAAAAGTTTGCTTTTTGGTTGCAAAAGGTTGAAAAACTATTGCTTATTTTGATTTCATCTAGTCGGGCAGCTTACATTTTTTTCGCTCACAGCAATATTGATGTCACTATAGCTCCTTTCTAGTTTCTCAAAGGGTGGAAGGTGAGAACTTCAGGACGGACCACAAAGAACAAATGACACGAGCACTGTCGCGAAGTGGCCCGTCCTGGTTTGTGCTGACCTTTAATGCTCTGTACTAACTAGGCCCAACAGAAATTTCTCAAAAAGTGTTTACTATAAAATCATTTCCAGAGTAGAGTGACTACAGCTTTCAACAGGCAGGCCCTGGTGTGTACAAGTACTGCTGCCATTGTGCTTGCGCATTTCCTTTATCAAAGATAGAGAATATTGCTTGCCTTTCAGTGATCAAGTAGAAAGGTTGCTGTAGTTTCTCTGACAGATGTACAATAAGTTTACTTGCATGTGTTCACATGAATTGCACCATGGACTTGGGTGTTGGTTGTTCGGCCGCAAGCTAGTCAAGCGGCGATTGCTACAATGCTCACTACTGCCAAATGTAAATATTACTGCATGGCCGTGCTCCAGATGAATTATCAGTTCGGACTCAGAATTAGGGGCATGCACAGCAAAATATTGATAACAAAAAGGTGAAAGTAGTTCGGTGAAAAATCTACAGAATGCCTGTGAATAATCCATATTTTTATTCAAATACATTTATAATTATTAATTTAAGTGGCTTTATTTTCAGTATTCATGAACAAACAATATGTCTACACCTGAATGAAATGTGTCACTTCATCACCACTGAAAGGATTATATTTTGTGCTCTAGTTTTTTAATACAAGTCACCTTGAAGTAAATTTGCAATATAATATTTCAATTTGTAGAGTTGAACCCTGAAAAAAAAAAGGACCCTAAAAGTGTTGATAACCAGATCATTCACTTTTTCATAGGAGACCATGTAAAAATTTTTGAGCATGAGACTTTTCAACATATCTTGACCTTCTACAATTGGTAGAACGCATTTACATTCTTAATATTAAAATTGGTAAGTCACTCAAAGCGACAGAATGGATATGAGAGGATGCAAAAAACACAGCCGAGAATCGCAACAAGTTAGAAGGATTGATGAAATCAAGAAAGCAGGAACAAAATGCAATCGGCTCGCATAAAATAGCGTAAATTGGGGATTGTTTTGGGAGAGGCCTGTGGTGAGCAAAGAATAAGCCACAGGTAGTGATTTTCCTTTACTAATTTTCCTTTACGGACATACCCTACGTAGGGGTATTGTGATCACACCAGGGCTTGTTCGCTTCTTCGATGAGTCTACCTACCTAACCACCTTAAATCGGACGCCTGAATCAGTACTGCTCTCCTGTGGCTCAACAGTATCGTGCGCGGTCCACAGTGAGCTTGTTGCGATTGTTACTCTTTCGAAAAACAACCACAACGATGTCCCTAAGTCACAATCACTACCATTCAATGCCTCTTCTACACCTGTGTCCGCAACCATAAGCACTGACTTAACACCTGCTCAAACTGAAGATTTCCTCGCCCTGTTGAATAGACACCGTGCTCTATTTGACGTGAACTCGCCCATCCTCAGCATGACTACCACCGCTACTCCCAGCATCCAGACTGACGGCTATCGTATTGTACATTGGCATCCATATCGCGTGTCTCAGGCAGATCGCAAGATCGAGGAAAACGTCTCAGACAAGCTACGACGCAACATCACACATCATTCCTCATGTACCTGGTCATCCGCAGTTGTTCTCGTTCACAAGAAAGATGGGACAGTGCGTTTCTGCGTCGATTACTGTGCGCTAAACAAAACAATGTGCAAGGATATTTATCCTCTCCCTCAGATCGACGGCGCACTGAATTCATTACAGGGCGCCGAGTATTTTTCTAGCCTCGGCCTTAGATCAGGCTACTGGCAGATACCAATGTCGGAGTCTGATAAAAGAGAAGACCGCCTTTTCAACGCCAGATGGGTTGTAAGAGTTTAATGTGATGCCTTTTGGACTCTGTAATGCGCCCGCCACCTTCGAACGCATGATAGACGCCGTATGGCGTAGTTTGAAATGGAAAACGTGTCTGTGCTATCTCGGTGACATAGTAGTGTTTTCATCCACGTTCTCGCAGCATCTACAACATCTTGGCGAAGTCCTCAGATGCCTTGCAAAAGCCGGCCTACAGCTAAACACCAAGAAATGTACCTTTGCTAGCAAGACAATCAAGGCTCTCGGCCACCTCGTTAGCAAAGAAGGAATTCGTCCGGACACAAAAAAGCTTGCCGCCGTCCTTGATTTTCCTCGTCCGCTACGTCAAAAGGACCTGTGCAGCTTTCTTGGGTTAGCTTCTTCCAGCACTTCATACGTGGCTTCGTGAAACTTGCGTCTCTGCTCCCTCAACTCCTCGCAAGGAACGCCATCTTCGTTTGGTCTGAAGACTGCGAAAGCGCTTTCACGGCATTGAAGCAAGCCCTCACGTCGGATCCCGTACTGTGCCACTTCGATCGAAGCGCACCCACCATCCTTCACACCGACGCTAATAGTTATTGTCTAGGTGCGATACTCTTGCAGCGCTACAAAAACTCATGTGAACGCGTCGTTGCTTACGCAAGTCATGTTCTTACCGCTGCAGAAAATAACTACACTATCACCGAGCAGGAGTGCCTTGCTGTTGTTTAGGCAATGCAAAGATTACGACCATATCTTCACGGCCGTCACATTACCGTCGTTACCGACCATAACGCCCTATGCTGGCTTTCATCGCTGAAAAACTTATCGTGCCGCCGCGGTCACTGGGTGCTTGGTTTTCAGGAGTACCGTATTTTTGTGCATATAACCCACCCCTGCATATAATCTGCACCCCCACTTTCAGCTCACCGAGAAAAAAAAAATCCTCGCGTATTTCCCGCACATTTGATGTACAGGAAAGGCTGTACAAAAGCTACTTCTCAAGCAACATAGCACATATGTAGACAGAAAAAGCTTTATTTAGCAAGCAGAATACGCTGTCTGCAAGGCCAGTCACAATTCACTCACTGTCACTGCTCTCGCTAGAGCTATCACTTGAGCCGCAGTCCTCACTATTATGCACAAGGTCATCTTCTGTTCCATCCATGTTGTTTGTGATGCAGCATTTCTTGAAACTTTTTCGCACCATCTCACCTGGAATGGCCTTCCATGTCTCGACAATCCACTTGCAGAATAAGGCAATATCAGGACTCGTCCTGTCGGCGTCAAGTCGTAGCAGCCTTCGGCCATCCACTCAGCGTAATAGCGCTTGACATGCGCTTTGAAGGGCTTGTTAAGCGACACATCTAGAGGCTGCAACATTGACGTCATTCCACCGGGTATAACAACTAACTCGGTGCTGTTGCGTGAAAGGCGGTCCTTCACTTCCTCAGTTGTGTGGCCCCGGAACGAGTCAAGAACGAGCATGGACCTTTTTGCGAGCATCGCACCAGGCCTCTTCTCCCATACCGTCTTGATCCAGTCTACGAACAAGTCACTGTTCATCCACGCGTTCTCGTGTGCGCGCACCACCACACCGGCAGGCAAATGAACCTTTGGTAGAGTTTTCCTTTTCAAGATGACGTACGGTCGCAGTTGCGTGCCGTCGGCGAGGGCACAAAGCAAGACTGTGATGCGCAGTTTCGTGTTCCCGCCGGTCAGCACACTCACCGAACTGCTGCCCGTCTTCTCAATCGTTGTGTCCAACGGCATTTCAAAATAAACAGGAGTTTCATCCACATTGCCGATTTGCGAGAAAATGTAATTGTGCTGCTTTCGCAGGCCAATTACATATCTCTGGTACTTGAGCAGCTTCTCCTCATAAGAAGCCGGCAAGCGTTAACATATTGTAGTCCGCCGTCTGATTGAGAGCCCTTGCCGCTTCATAAAGCGGTGCAGCCATCCGCGGCTCGCACGGAACTCGTGAGGTAGGCCTAGCTCCCTCGAAAATCGCCGCACTTCCACTTGGGCCATCTCGGTCGATACGGCGTGACCCCTGCTTTTCACATCTTCGATGAAATTTACTAGCTCTGCCTCCTGCTCAGGGTAGGCACCGGTCTTGGGGCCACAAAATGACCTACAGTCGCATTGCGCGGCTTGTAGGCTTTCTTCTTTCTCCACAGTCGCACGCAGGACTCATCCACATCGTGCCGTCCTCCCGCTTGGCGATTTCCGAATTCCTCGGCGACGGCAATGATCTTAAGCTTTTGCTGTGCCGTGAAAGCCTGCCGCTGTACGCTACTCATGGTGACAGAACAGATCGACTTAGGCTTGGCGAACGGGTCGAGATGTGGAGAACTAGCGGTATCAGCGAGGTAAAGAGCGCTCGCACTCTGCGACAACTTGACAGCACTACCCCTTTTAGTACACTGTAACAGCACCCTGGAAACAACAGAACCGAAATGCATGCCTGCTACCGCGTCAAAAAGTAGTGCATTAATTTACTGATAACATCTCTATAGGCACTATAATATCTCATCTGCCTTGCTGAAATAAATACTGCTTTATTTATTATGGAACTTACTTTATTTATTATGGAACTTTCTTAGACAGCACCACCTTTTCAAGCAAGCCCTTTCCAAAAGTAAACATGGCGTCCGTGATGTAGGGACACATGGAGGGTCACTGAGCGGCCGCGAACGTCCAAAAAATATACTTGTGATGTGACAGTGAGATTTTACACTGAACAATCGGATTGTCTCTCCCCAAATGTTTTTCTAAACGCTTCAACGATGCAAGCAAGCGAAACCAAAATCGGCCGCAAGCTGCCGTGCTACTTGCGGAGCAACACGAATTTGCGGAAACCACCTCCATAGCCTTCGCTACACTGTTAAGGGGCTTCACAGCACAACTTGCAATGCTGTGAAGCAGCACTATAGGAAAAACCCCGCGTATTATCCGCACCTCCACTTTGCCACTGAAATTTTTGGGTTTTTGGTGCGGGTTAAATGCGCGAAAATACGGTATGATTTCGAGGATATTTACAGAACTGGGAAGAAGCATCAAGATGCTGATGCTCTGTCGCACTGTCCTTTGCCCAGCGGAGGCCACTCATCATCGATACTACAAAACGAGAGTTCTTCTCCTATCGCAGCGCTAAGTTCATCACCTGGCACCCTATCCGTCCTTGTTTCACAACAACGTGCCGACCCATACTGCCGCACCAATGTTGACCGCTTGACCGGCTCTACTCCTCCTCCAAACAACCAACTTCGTCGACAACTTAAACAATTTAAGCTTGTCGGTGGTGCTTTACACCACTAAATTTACCACATCGATGGCAACAAGTGGGTACCCGTCATCCCACGTTCTCTACAACGTGAAGTTCTGGAAGCCCTTCATGATGATCCGACCGCCACTCATCTAGGCTATCACAAGACTTACGACAAAATATGAAGTCGTCGTTTTTGGCCTGGCTTCTTTCCAGCCCTCGCTGAGTACGTCGTCTCCTGTGTCCATTGCCAATGGCGAAAGCGACCGACAACTGTTCCGGCTGGCTTAATGCAAGCTCTTCCTTGTCCCGCCTCGCCTTTTGATTGATATGTGGTGTTCAACGCCCCAAAGCCACCATATGATTATGAGAGATGCCATAGTGAAGGGCTCCGGAAATTTCGACCACCTGTGGTTCTTTAACGTGCACCCAAATCTGAGCACACGGGCCTCAGCATTTTTGCCTGTATCGAAAATGCAGACACCGCAGCCATGATTTGATCCCGCGACCTGCGGGTCAGCAGCCGCATACCTTAGCCACTAGACCACCGCAACGGGACCCACCTCGCCTTTTGAACTCGTTAAAATAGACTTATATGGCTCTCTTCCTATATCATGCAATGGAAATCGCTAGATTGTCACAACCGTCGACCACCTTACCCGCTACGCAGAAACAATTTCTATACCATATAGGACTGCCACTGAGGTCGCTGATTTATTTTTTCGCCACATCTTTTTGCGTCATGGAGCCCCACACGTTCTCCTGAGGGATCGTGGCAAAGTCTTTCTCGCTTCTACTGTCGAGCAAGTTTTGCGTGCTTGCAACACTGTTCATAAAACCACTTCTAGCTGCCACCCGCACACCAACAGATTGACTGAAAGCTTTCATTGGACCCTAGCGGACATGATCACGATGTACATTTACCCCAACTATACGAACTGGGATGCAATTCTACCCTTCGTGACATTCGCTTATAATACGGCTGCTCAACGCACTACCAGCTTTTTTTCATTTTTTTCTCGTCCATGGTCGCTCGCCAAGTTTCGCTCTGGACGTCTTTCCTTTCGGCCCCTGCACCCTCGACGGCTCCTTTCTCTGAAGAATTTTTATCTCGTCTCGCACAGCGCCGTCACCTGGCCCGCGTCAACACCGGCCTCTCTCAAGACACTCGAAAGTCTCGCTACGACTCGTCTCGCCATGTTGTGACTTTTCCCCCCCGGTGACAAAGTTCTTCTATGAACTCAAATGCGCGTCCCCGGCTTATGCGACAAATTCATCAGTCACTTCATTGGGCCATACACGGTGGTCAAACAGACATCTCCTGTCAATTACTGCGTTTCTCCTCTTAGCAATAATCCTGATCATTGTTGCCGAGGGACAGAGACCGTGCATGTATCCCGTTTAAAGCCTTATACGCGACGCATTTCATAATACTCTTAGGCCACCAGGTGTCCGCTTTCACTGCGCAGGGGAATTAGTGTCAGCCTCTTTAGACATCATCATCACCTGTGCATCATAATCTATAAATATCATCACCAGTGTGATTTTGCTCGAGCCTGGCTGAATGAACAGGTTCATCACAATACATATATATATATATATATTTTTAAAGAACACATTGCTCCACTGAGTACTGACTCACCTCTCTAAATTGCGCAGCATGGTCTACGTCGTCATCGGAGTCCTCTCTGTAAAAGAAGGGAACCTGACGTAAGCTTCAGGTCACAGTCTGTATGCTCCCATAATGTTGGAATACTTACACAGTACCCCTGCTTCGTGCACGACGACTTAGAATAAAAAATAAAGTGCATATCTTTCAGAAGGTAAATATTTATGCTTAGGAAAGAAGCATAAAATAAGACGAACACCATGTACACAACTCTTGCCATACATCCATCCAAGGCACAATTGCGAAAATTCAATTTAAGAATTCTGGTATTGTTCGATAAACTTTTGTTCAAACACATTCATATAATATTAAACACAATCCTTTTCTCAGTCGATCTTCTGGTTGAAAGTAGGTTGCTAGGTATGCATATTCAGATTAAACGAAACCGCACGAGAGTACGAGCAAGTTTCCGGAGTTATTAGTTGCCCGATGGGCGTATTCGTGTAAACGAGAATGATAAACAACTGGGCACGCACAGCCCCCCTCGAGGCTAAATATTGCGTATACGACTGCGACTGACACAAGGGTCAATGGTCTATCGAGGACGGTTCAGCGTACGCGGGCTGTCAGACAAAGCAGCCCGTCAGCAGAGAGGACTTACATAGAGTGCTCCGGGGGACCGTGCGCCAATTCTTCAATGAAACCCGACTGACACCGGGGGCAAATGTAGTCCTGCAACACAAACATGAACAACAGCGCTGAACTACGAGCCCGATCTCGCGAAACTCGCACACACAGCGCACGCTACGCAATGCGCCAGCGAGCTTGCGCGGCCAAGCGTCACCGCTCGAAGGAATCTATGCGCATAGCCCTTAGCGCCTTTTATGCCCCATGGTGTAAACAGAGAAGCCCGCCACTGGAACGACGAGGATGGATGCACCGTTCGCGACATTTACACGCAACTAGAACGCGTAAACGAAGTAGTCGCGCACTTTTGCACCGGTTATCCCTACAAATTTAATCGGAAATATAAGCACTATAAACCAAATGCCACTGCACTCCAAATGCAATCCACACGTTCAGGCAGCTCATAACATGGCTCTTATAGATGACGATCGAGCGTAAATGCAAGCCTAGAAGAGTGCTTTCTATTTATTTTTCTTTCTAAGTTTACATTTAATGGGGCAGTCACATAGCATCACCGCTGAGCAGCAGCGATAGCAATTTTAGGCCTAGACGCACCCTCAGTAAAGTTACCAGCCGAAGAAAGTCAGCATTCCTAAAGCCTTAGAAATTACACAGTGCGATAAAGCATTCTCACCGGTAATACAGGGTTAATTTCCTGGCTGCATTTGTGGCAGAAAAACCGCACAGCAGGCGTTTCAACTGCTGCCTCTGCCATGTTCCTATCCATGGATATCCCACAGAACACTTAATCCCGCAAGTTTTCGTCTGAAACGTGATAGGGCGGCAGCAGCAGGTGACTTCCGGTTCCGCCATTATTGGGAGACGTTGGTGTGCGTTGGTTTCGGTTTCGTCGAAGTGGCAGCCGAGATATGGTGCCATAGCCGAGAGAGGATGGGAACGAAGTTCATATGCTACACGCGCTGCACCGTGCCACCGGCTGCAAAAATTAGGCGCCTTCTTCTTCTTCTAACCACAACCACCGACGAACCTTGAGCTATTCTTGCCTCAACTTTGGCTCAACTGCACATTGCACTCAGGAACATTTTTGTGCACAACTTGTGGTTTGTTTACCATTGGCGGCAACGAAAAAGCGAAAAGACATTGCAGTGCTTTGTGCGAATCAGCAGTGCCAATCATATTCAATTTTTGGTTAGTTAACTGGTCGTGAACTGTATTTTTCTACTGATCATCCCTTGCAAGAGCCAAAAAACTTGTAGTTTATAATATACACCCACAGATTATTTCTTACATAACATATCACGAAAGCAGTTCGTCATTGTTAACGGAGCTTAATCTGGAATTGCGAATATCACATCCGGGGTACCTCAATAAGGGTCTGTGTTGGGACCATTGTTATTTCTTTTATACATAATTGATATATCTGACGATACTAATGCAATCCCAAATGCGTTTATTCGCCGATGATTGTGTGTTATATAAAGAAATGAAAGGCATGGACGTTGTAGTTGTGCTCCAACAAGACCTGAATAAAATTGGCGAATAGTGTGCAAAATTGCATATGAAGTTCAATTTAAATTAGACAGTATATATATATATATATATATATATATATATATATATATATATATATATATATATATATATGTGTGTGTGTGTGTGTGTGTGTGTGTGTGTGTGTGTGTGTGTGTGTGTGTGTGTGTGTGTGTGTGTGTGTGTGTGTGTGTGTGTGTGTGTGTGTGTGACGCTATGATGTATAGGCGACGCGGCCTGGCTTATACCCCATGTTTATGATGATGATGATGGCACAACCCGGTTAGTATTGAGGAACGAACAAGGCTGGGAGTCCTTGTAGCGTTGGAAGGTCGGATGTCTCATGCGTTGGATTCTGAGTCGTGGCTGCGACAGACGCTTTGCTTCTAAAATGCATGCTTCTTGACGGATTGTGACGGCGTGATGCCTGCGGGCTGGCGGTATGCAAGAAGTGCTTCCGAATCGTTCTTGGCGTTTTCCGTGGTGTTGCGGTCTGTGTAACTTCAGGCGCAGGGAGCGTCTCTGGCGACTTTCCTCTGTGCGAGAAAATTTGACGTCTTGGAATACTTTTTGGGTTAGAGATCTTATTTTTCGCTGTTCTTCAATTGGTGAGTGTGCTTCCGTTGAATTTCGCGTTCGTCGATGCCTTCGTTGCAGTCTATTTAGTTGTCGCATGAGGTTGCGCGCTTGGCTATGCTAGTTTTGCTGATGCTGCTGAGGAGATGGCTGTAGTGGCAAGCCTTCCGGAATGGGACATTCATTTACATTGAGGTTTGACGCGTCCTATAGACAGCTGATGCATGGTGAACAGGTTTCTTGCTTATCGGGCATGGTTGGTGGTGTGCCATCATTGCTAGCCTGCTCTTCAGAGGCTTCTGTGACGTGGTTGATTACGGACGCTTCTGAAAGACAACTGTGTACGAGGTTTGATGTATGATTTGCTTCTGAATTGGTTCGATTCTTGTATTGGTGACCACTGCATGAGGGTACCACATGTGACATATCGCATCACCAGGTTGAAAATGCAAATTTTGGCAAGTCTGTGGTACCGTGGAAATGAACTCTTGCGACAAAAAACATTCAGAGTTGACAGATAGTTCATCAGGGGCTTCATCGCGGCTCACTGAGTGGTTCTTGCGCCTGGTAGCATGCGACGTTCGATGCGTCTGAGCCTTCTGTGTCTGGAGTTTCTGGTGGCTGCGCACTGGACGGCAACATTGCAACAGGGGTAGTTCGGTAAGGTTTGAGTTGTGAATGGCCCTCTTTCTGTGCAACTAACGATGCGAGCTGTTCTGGCGCATGAATCTGGGTGGTAAGTCCAGGGCTTGGCGTAGCATCGTCCGAGCTCCGCAGCTCTATCCCGACCATTGTGAGCGTGCTAGATGTGAGATGGACATTTTGAGTCACGAAAGAGCCAAGCGATGGAAAACCAGGAGGCGGGCCAAGTCTGCGAGATGGGGAGTAAGCTGCTCCAATGCGTGAAGACTGATTTTCACTCTTTGGGTCATCTTGGCGTTGTTTGGTATTTTCCCCATGTGTCAGCTGGTCTACCATGAACAAGGCGTCCTCATGACACGAATAGCGACCGTTAGGAGTTTTTGAAGAGCTGCGTCGTAGAAAACCAGGTGGTAGACCATGTATGCGAGACGAAGCATGAAAGGCATCAGCAGGGTGAGCAACGTCTCGTGTCGTATGTTGGTGCCACGACTTTGAAAATGCCGACTTTCGTGAAGAGAAACCTAGGGGAACGCCACGTTTCTTGAGAAAAAAGCGTGGACTGTGACGGTCGAGTGTGGTTGTATGCAGATGGTCGGTAATGAGGAAGTCCTTGCCGTAGTCATTAAAACGGGCAATCATCTCTTCCCTGATCTTTTGCCATGATTCGTCGTTTTCGAATATGTGTGTCAGGTAAAACTTGAATGCCTCACCGGAGATGTAGTCAGTGAAATTGGTGACCATTTCCGGTTCCGACCATGATGCAGTGGTTGCGTGGTGCTTGAACAGGTCGAACCAGTCCTGAACAGGTCCATCGTCCGCTGCTCCGGTGTACTTGGGGATGGGAAAATCGTCTGATGGTGCTGTCATAATGCTGGTCTTGGTGTAGTGTTGGGATGTACTTTCGTGGTCCACGTTCGGTCACTGCGTCTTGCTGAGACGTTCGGAGATGGTGGCTGGTTGATGAAGTGGCCGCCAGGTCTTCATCCTGTCGACTCGTGTGACGCTATGATGACTGGGTGACGTGGCCCAGCTCATACTTAGGGTTGTTCGTTTTCGGGTAAAACCCGATTTGACCCGATTCTTGCACCCCGAACAAGTTCCAGGAGAATCGGGTTAAACCCAATTTCTCCCCGAACAAACCTCCCTGTAGCGATCTGCACAATCGTGAGTTGCTGCTAACTCGTGTTGATGCTCTTCCCCTTCTCTTCTCACCACTACCTGTCTCCTTTGTCACCCCTTTCTCCTCTCTAATCTTTACATCCCCTCTCTCCTCTGCACGCACATGCGTAAGAGCGTACGTGCACCCCCCCCTAAAAAATGCTTGCAGAAGAAAGTGGGAAACACGTTTGAGGCCGGCCACGCTTCGAGTACATTGTGAACAAATTTAGGGTGAAAGAAAAGCAAAGAAATCTGCCCCTTTGCCCACTGCAGACTAGTCTCGGGTATGTGCACCTGCTTCCAAGAATTTCACCCGGAAGGGACGGGTGACCAGTCGGTGGGGGAGAGATTGAGCGACGAAGAAGCCATCCATACCCTCCCCCAGCGTCCAACCCCGCACGAACGCCCCTCACCCTCTCGCGCGACGCGACACGAGACGAGACGAGACGCATATCGCCATCCTCACTTAGCATTACCAGGCGCATCTTGTGAGCGCAAAGCCATCGTTGCGGACATAAGGCGGCACCGGAAACTTTAGCGTGGAGATGGGAAGAAAAAGAAAGACACTGGATGACTGGTGTAAAGAACATGATCTCCAGATCGCAACGAAAGACAGTGAAGGCACCCGCACTTTAGTGTGCAAATATTGCAACACCGAGATGGTCACCGATCCAGCGAAGAAGCCCTACGACCGAATTCGTGAGCATCTAATGTCATCTCGTCATAAGAAGTTCAAGACGGCTTCCAAGGAAGCTGAGACTGCGGGAACGTCTCAGCAGACGCTTTTTGATATGTCCTGTAGACAGCGTGCGAAAGAAACTGAAGCGGACGGCGTTATCCATGACTTTGTTCGTGCCCTAGCGTACAGCGGAATAAGCATGCACCAGGCGGACGGACCGCTGGAAGACTTCGCACGCAAATACTGCAAGGCCGCGAAGACCATGCCAACAGGACAAAGACTTCGGCTGAAATACCTGAAAGAAGCTTTTGACAAGGACATGGAGAAAATTCGCGATGATATGCGAGATGGGAAAGTGAGCGTCATCGTCGATGAATCCCCAGACATCACTGGTGTGCCTACCATCAACACTCTCCTGTGCTACTATAGCCAGAAAAACGTGAAGAAGCACGTTGTTCTGGTCGGCGTCGACAGGGTAAATGCATCAAACAGTTACACGGTGACCAGCGCAGTTAGCAAGGCACTCCTGACGGTTGGCAAGACGTGGAAAGACGTTGTGGCAGTAGCCACAGACTCAGCGGAGTACATGCGAAAGATGGTTCGAGAAATCTGTCAGGCTGAAGGGATCCAGATCTTGCATGTGAAAGATATAGCACACCTTATTCATGTGAGTGTTGACCATGCCATTTCTTTACCATGCATATCTGATGTTCGATCCGTAGTGATCAAGTTTGGAGCGTTATTTAAGCACGCTAACAAGCTTTACCAAAAGTACACTGAAATTTGTTCTTCTAATGGCCTCTTCTGACCTGACATTAAGAAGCCACCTTCTGTTGTCCCGAATCGATGGCAAAGCTTCTACAAGGCACTTGTGGTAGTCGTAGAAATGTGGAGCTCGTTAACAGAACTTGCTGAAAGCTCGCATGATAGCAGCAAAGCGGAAGCTGTTCGAGGGATACTTTCTGAAAAAGAAGTTGTTTATGCGAAGGCAATCTTGATGAGAGATGCACTCGGCCCACTTTTGGAAGCCCAGAAAACGCTTGAAAGTGGGAAGCTTTTGATGCCCAGTTTTGATCACCTGGTAAACGTGAAGCTGCAGCAGATTGTCGGGGAGCTTTCGGCGATGATCGGTAAAAGCGATCAGGCAAAAGCTGTTTTGTCTATGTTACCCAAGCGCAGCGCTAATTTAGTAAAAACATGTTCTGAAGAGTTCTGCACGAAACTCGCCACAAAATGGCGCTGCACTCTTGGACGGAACGTCTCAGAAAAAGAGGAAAACCAGCTAACCTTGTGGAAGTTGGGAGCCGTCCTTGATCCGTTTCAGAAGCGTCTGCTGGGGCAGTCATTTGAGGACTACCGGCCTCTGTTCATGTCCGTAACTGACAATGTAGATTCCCTTAATGACGAGTTCAACCAGTATTTGCTGGAAGCGAGCCCCACAAACCCAGCTGTCGAACTAATCGAGTATTGGCATGACTCTACTTTTCGCTACCCAAGGCTTGCAAAAGCTGCACTGACATTGTTGTGCCTAGCTAATGGTAGCTGTGATGTGGAGAGAACTTTCTCCCAGCTGAGATATGTTCAACGAACGGACAGATCTCGAATGGAGACTGACATGTTGCGCATGCAGATGATAATGTATGTCAACAAGGACGTGTAAAAAATCGATGACCAGATTTTCGAGAATAAAATGTATAATTTCTAAGAGTCAATGTTTACTGATTCATTCATTTTCAAACATCACTGATTCATTTTCAAATGAACAGAAAATTTCGGGTAGTATACTGTATTTGCTATAATACTCTGGTGTCTGTCCCAATTACCAGCTTGAAACACCAAATTTAACGTGTTATACTTAAAAAGCTCGTGATACGTTTTGATAAGCTCAGTGTAAGTTCTGATAAGTACAACCGTATATTTAACCCGAAAAAACCCTAAGTAAGGAATGGTTTCGCAAAAAAACCGATTTTTCCCCGAATATCAGTTTGAAAAATACCGCCCGATTTTTACCCCCCGAATTAGAAAAAATATAAAACCCGAAAACGAACAACCCTACTCATACTCCATGTTTATTCTTTTCTCACTTCTTCCTCCTCTGCTTCTACCAACCTTCGCTACCTTCTTACGTCATATATATATATATATATATATATATATATATATATATATATATATATATATATATATATTGTAGCAAAGCCTCCAAACTCTGAAATGGGTCGAACTCTTGAGTACCTCCTAGTGGGGCTACCCAACAAGGACACCGCTCGCGCTGAGAGCCCGTGCTTGGCCGTGACTGTCGCCATTGTCTATTCTCGCTGGTTGCCGGCTAATAAACGCCTTAACGAATTGGTGGAGAGTGCTGCGATCCCCGTCTATGCCTTTGGAGCTACGATCACGTACCCTGCCATCTACCATGTCCCACGACGCTTCTCAGCAAACGGCTCCTCCAATGCCACCCCCTTGTCCCGGTGTCCCCAGAATCCGCGATCCACCCATCTTCACTGGCGCTGATGGCACTGACGTGGAGGACTGGCTCGCCATTTACGAGCGCGTGAGCGTCCCCAACAAATGGGACGAGGACGGCAAGCTGACCAACTTGGTATTCTACCTTACGGGTGTTGCCAGTTTGTGGTACAACAACCACGCGTCCGATTTTGCCACCTGGTCCGATTTTAAGACCGCAATCATCAACGTCTTCGGCCGCCCTGCTGTTCGCAAGCTGCTAGCCGAGCAGCGCTTACGTGAACGTGCTCAGGAGGCTGGTGAGTCATTCACCAGCTATATTGACGACGTCCTGGACCTATGCAACAAATATAATCACACCATGTCCGAGTCTGACAAGATCCGAAACATCATGAAAGGCATTGACGATGATGCCTTCACGATGCTGCTCGCCAAAAACCCCGGCACAGTGGCTGAGGTCATCACACTGTGCCAGAGCTACGAGGAGCTCCGCCGGCAGCGTTCGATGACCCGACGCGCCCCACCACGAGCTGCAACGCTTGCTGGCTTGGACGCCAGTTGTGACCAAGTGGTCTTAATGGCAGACCTAAAGTCATTCATCCGTGAGGAAACCGCACGTCAGTTCTCGCTCCTGCCCTTTGCCCACCAACCGGCTGTTCAGCAATCGGCTACTACCCTTCTCCCTCCCATCCGTCGAGCGATTGAACAGGAAATAGCGGAGGTAATGCCTGCATACCACCCTCCACAGCCTCCGGCTCCTGCACCCCTGAGTTACGCGCAAGTGATCGCCAGACCGCCCCAAGTCGTTCCAGCACCCGCCCCACTGACCTACGCCGAAGCTGCCGCTCGACCTCCGTCCTTTGCAGCGGGTATGCCCGCTACGTATATTGACGTAACCCCTCAGCCTCAGCTTCAGTCCACCATGCAGCCACCGTTCCGCCCATCGGCCCTTGCGACATGGGTGAGACCTACCCCGGTGAACAGATGGCGCACACCCGACAACCGGCCCATCTGCTTTGCCTGCGGTTACGCTGGTCATGTGGCCCGTTATTGCCATCGCGTACAGCCGGCTCCAATTTCTTCACCTGTTGCTGGCCAACTCAGCCGTCCCTATCGCGAAGAACCGCCGTCTATGCCACCTCGGTCTCGTCCAGGTCCATCTCGAAGATCGCCGTCTCCACGACATCGTTCCCTGTCCCCCATGCGGCCAAGTGCGGCTGCTCATGAGCGGGAAAACTAGTCGTCGCAGTCCCCGAAAGGACTGCGACGCTATCGCAATGTAAAGCCCTCAGAGAAGCCCCTCGAATGTCATTGACGTGCTTGTGGACGGTGTTTGTGCATCGGCTCTTATCTGGAGCTGCCGTATCAGTTATGGACGAAAAACTCTGCCGCTTACTTCGAAAAGTGACGACGCCACTTTCTGGGTTGTCCCTCCGTACTGCAAGTTTGCATAGTATTCATCGTACAGCAGGGTGCACAGCCCGCGTTGTCATTCAGGACGTTCTGTATGTCGCCTAGTTCATCATCATTCCGACATGCTCTCATGACGTCATCCTGGGATGGGACTTTCTCTCCCGCCATGACGCCGTCATCCATTGTGCCGCCGCCGAAATTGAGCTCTCACCCTTCTCGCATTTGACGCCAGAAGACAGTCCCTCGACACTGAGCAATATTCTAACGAAAGACGATACGACAGTGCCTCCAAACTCGACGACGGCTGTGTCTGTCTACTGCGCCGGTCTCTCCGACACCATTGCATTCGTTTCGCCATCTGACCGCGCTTGCAGCAGAAAAGGGTTGCTAGTACCTTTAGCGACCGTGCAGGTCAACCAGGGCAACGCTGCTATTTTTGTAACCAACCCGTCCCCGTACACTGTTACCTTGCTTCGAGGGGAATATCTCGGCAGAGTGGAACCAGTCGACGACGCACAAGTCCTGGACGTACCCGATGACACGCGCTGTAACAGGTCGCGTACCATCAATGCTGTTTCCACTTCTGATTCGTCATCTGCTGATGTGTTTGGCCCCTCCATCGCTGACAACCTTACGGCCGTACAGCGTTCCCAACTTCTAGTCCTTTTGCAAGAATATCGTTCTTCTTTCAATGTCGGGCGAAGTTCTCTCGGTCGCACGTCCGTTGTTACGCATCGCATCGACACTGGTGCCCATCCACCTTTACGGCAACGTCTATATCACGTGTCGCCTGCTGAACGTCGAGTAATTAATGATCAGGTTGACGATATGCTCCGATGCGACGTTATTCGGCCCTCGGACAGTCCATGGGCGTCTCCTGTTGTTCTTGTTGCGAAGAAAGACGGTTCTGTGCGGTTCTGTGTGGACTACAGACGGCTCAATAAGATCACTCGCAAGGATGTTTATCCACTGCCACGCATCGATGACGCGATTGACAGCCTTCATGGAGCCCATTTTTTTTTCTTCCCTCGATCTGCGCTCGGGGTACTGGCAAGTACCCATGGCTGACGACGCTCGACCAAAGACCGCCTTCGTCACGCCAGACGGCTTGTTCGAGTTCAACGTCATGCCGTTTTGTCTATGTAATGCACCTGCGACCTTTGAGCGCATGATGGACACCGTTCTGCGCAACTTGAAATGGTACACGTGCTTGTGTTACCTCGACGGTGTCATTGTCTTTGCTCCGGATTTCTCCACGCATCTACAACGTCTGAAAGAAGTTTTCGCACGTGTGAGCAATGCCGGCTCGCAACTAAATCTCAAAAAGTGCCGCTTTGCAGCATGGCAACTCACCATACTGGGGTACGTCGTGTCCAAAGACGGCATTCTTCCTGATCCTGCCAAGCTTCGGGCCGTGGCCGAATTCCCCAAACCTGCATCTGTCAAAAAACTGCGTAGTTTCGTGGGCCTGTGCTCATACTTCCGACGCTTCATACGAAACTTTGCCACGATCATATCACCGCTGACGAAGCTCCTTGGAAGTAACGGGCCCCTCAATTCGTGGTCATCCGAGTGCGACGACGCGTTCGCGAAGCTCCGCCATTTGTTGACGTCGCCTCCCATTTTACGCCACTACGACCCTACAGCACCAACGGAGCTAGGTGCACACGGACGCCAGCAGTGTAGGCCTTGGTGCTGTCCTGGCGCAGCGAAAACCCGGATTCCCTGAATATGTCGTAGCACATGCAAGCCGTACGCTCACGAGAGCCGAGACAAACTACACCGTCAAGGAGAAAGAGTGCCTGGCGATCGTCTGGGCCCTTACAAAGTTCCGACCTTATTTGTATGGTCGCCCATTCGATGTCGTCACCGACAATCATGCACTATACTGGCTTTCATCTTTGAAAGATCCCCCAGGCCGTCTCGCTCGTTGGGCTCTTCGCTTACAAGACTACGACATCCGTGTGCTGTACCGCAACGGACGCCAGCATGCTGACGCTGATGCCCTCTCACGCTCCCCTCTACCTCAAGACGGCGTGCCCTGCTCAGTAACCTCAATTGCTGTATGTGCCATCGATGTTGACATCCTCGCTACCGAACAGCGAAAGGATAATTGGATCGCCCCGCTGATCGACTTGCTCTCTGATCCGTCCGCAACACCATCCACGCGTGCCTTGCGTCGTCGAGCTCATCATTTCGCCATCCGTGATGGCCTCCTACACCGACGCAATTACGACTCCGATGGCCGGCAGTGGTTGCTCGTCATACCCCGCAGTCTGCGGTTGGAGATATGTGAATCTTTCCATTCTGATCCACAATGTGCGCACTCTGGGGTATCCAAAACTTACCACCGCATTCGACAACGCTACTTCTGGCGCGGGATGTACCGCTACGTGCAGCAGTTCGTTCGCTCTTGCCTCACTTGCCAACGCCGTAAACCGTCAGCACACATGTCGCACGCCGGTCTGCAACCGTTACCTTGCCCTGACCGTCCCTTTGGGCGCGTAGGTATCGATTTGTATTGACCACTTCCTCTGACCTCGGCTGGTAACCGCTGGGCCATCGTTGCCGTTGACCATTTAACACGATACGCCGAAACCGCCGCTCTCCCTGCGGCTACTGCGCGCAATGTTGCGTCCTTCCTGCTGCATCAATTCATACTGCGCCATGGACCACCCCAAGAGCTTCTCAGCGATCGAGGCCGTGTCTTCTTGTCGGAAGTCGTTGAAGCCATTCTGACGGAGTGCCATTCTGTCCACCGCAAAACTACTGCTTACCACCCACAGACGAATGGCCTCACCGAACGCTTTAACCACACCCTCGGCGATATGCTGTCTGTGTACGTCGCTGCCAACCACACTAATTGGGATAATATACTGCCCTTCGTCACCTACGCCTACAACACCGCCCCTCAGAGCACGATCGGTTTTTCACCTTTCTACTTGCTGTACGGAAAGCACCCGTCGCACACCATGGACACAATACTACCGTACACGCCGGATCCATTTGAGTGTACACCTATTTCTGAGACAGCCAGGCTTGCTGAAGAGTGTCGCGAGCTTGCCAAGACATTTACGACGCAAGAGCAAGAGCGGCAGAAGAGTATTCGTGATGGCTCTAGCACTTCTGAGGCCACGTTCCTTCCTGGTGCGCTTGTATGGCTCTCGATCCCGACCTCTGTAGCTGGCCACTCTTCCAAACTACGTCCCAAATACGAAGGCCCCTACCGTGTCATCGAGCGCACCTCACCGGTAAACTATCTGATCGAACCCGTTGAACAATCTTCGGACATGTGCCGCCGTGGGCGTGACATCGTCAACGTGGAGCGCCTGAAGGCTTATGATCCGCTCATAGTAACAAGCTGTTAGGTCGCCAGGTGGCTCCCTCTTCGACCCCGGGGTAATTGTAGCGAAGCCTCCGAACTCTGAAATGGGTCGAACTCTTGAGTACCTCCTATTGGGGCTACCCAACAAGGACACCGCTCGCGCTGAGAGCCCGTGCTTGGCCGTGACTGTCGCCATTGTTTATTCTCGCTGGTTGCTGGCTAATAAACGCCTTAACAATATATATATATATATATATATATATATATATATATATATATATATATATATATATATATATATATATATATATATATATATATATATATATATATATATATATATATATATATATATATATATATATATATATATATATACTGGGCAAAATAATCCAAGTGTGAGTAGTTATCACATGAATGGTGTAAGCTTAAAGGAGGGGCCGGGAACAGTTCATGAGCATGGTCAGAAAACGCCGCTAATCGGTAGTAGAGGCTCCCGACAACACACGAGCCAAATATTATAGTACAGCACGCGGCCTGAAATCCACAATAAATTATCAAAGTCCGCTAATAATTTATTTCTATTTTCTCGACAAATGACGGAAGACGCTCAAAAATCTTTCGTGGAAAGCCTCTCTATCGGTCATTTGCTTATTTGAACATGGCGCGCTCGGTCGTTACAGAGATCGCCGCAGGAGGCTGCGACTTGTCCACGCGTACGCACGTGATCACCGTAAAAAGTCTGCGAATTAGAAGAAAAAGAAAAAAAGTGCTCAAGGTCGCGAGGTACGCGTGACGTATTTTCTTTGCGCCTGCCATCCCTCCGTGCTTAGCTTCCAGTGCTTTTGTCGGAACGATAGAAGAGAAAATGCAATTGCAGCATGCCACAAATCTTTGTAACTGGATCCACTCACCCTGGACGGATTCCTAAAATGTTTGCCGCGTTGAATTCGTGAGGCAATAAGCTCTTCCAGTGAATTCATATCATGGTTACTTGAAAAATTGTTTCAGGATCCCTTTAAAAGCCCCGCCGCGGTGGTCTAGTGGCTAAGGTACTCGGCTGCTGACCCACAGGTCGCGGGTTCGAATCCCGGCTGCGGGGGGGGGGCTGCATTTCCGATGGAGGCGGAAATGGTGTAGGCCCGTGTGCTCAGATTTGGGGCACGTTAAAGTACTCCAAGAGGTCGAAATTTCCGGAGCCCTCCACTACGGCGTCCCTCATAATCATATGGTGGTTTTGAGACGTTAAACCCCACATATCAATCAATCAATCAGGATCCCTTTAAAACAGGTATCTGAATACAAATATCGCGGTGTTTATTTTACGTCTTAGCTAAGGTGTACATTGCAGCAAATTCTGGGAAAGTACTGGAATTTTCGCGACGAAATGTAAAATATTTCCTGCTCCTACTAAAGAATTATTGCTCAAGTCCAATGTTAGACCCCTTATTGAATATGCCTGCACAGATTGTGACCCTCCGGCTGAGCGAGACATTGATGAATTGGAAAGGATCCAAAATTTAGCTGTTCGGTTTCTATAGGGAATATACAGTAGAAATACTGGCATGACAAGACTGAAACAAACATTAGATTGGGAATGCTTATACAGAACTGTCGACACAAATTGTGATTGAAGTTCAATTAATGCTGTTCATCATAGTCATGTCGGAATCAATAAGGCGATCGTAATATTCACTTGCAACGAATGTCTCAGACCACGTTGACCATAGGTTCAAGAAAGAGTAATCGCATGCAAGACTGCCATATTTCAATATGATTTTTTTTACCAAGACAATCAGAAAATGGAACCAACTGCCTTCTAGCATGGCCTCTACCATGTCAAATGATTTATTCTTTGTTATAATGAGTGTGTAGCATTTTTGTGTGGTTGTGACCTGATACATGTATTTCTGTTGCGGATTGTGATTGTGGTGACTTTGATTATTTGTATGGTTGACAATGTATCTTTATTTTGTAATTCCACCATTTGGTGCAGTGGGTAACGAAAAAAATAAAAGAATTGCAAATTTAAAAGCTTGTTTTCTTTGTTAGATTCAATATTAATGAGAATGATTAGACAACAATGCCAAGTAAATCATCATTGTCTGTTAGTTCTCATTATTATACTGCAAAATAAGCAATATTTTTTCACATGTACTCAATCTTAATTGTTCGGCAATTATTTCAATTGATTTTCAACCCCCCATGCCTACAAAAGTTGTATATGTATTCATGTATAAAAACGCTGGCTCCCCAACTGCTTCAATGAAATATTTGCCCGAATACATACCACTTTGTGCAAAAAAAACCCCAAAAAAACAAGTATGCTTCATGACAATACATTGCGTATGCCTCACTACATAACAAGTTTGTACTGTGGCGAACATAGTGTCACAAAGCCGATCACTGCGTCGCAGGTGCAGTAATCGTGGTTTGAAACAGGCCAATTCAGGGATAAGTAATGTGCATAATTTCGCTTCCGCATTCTTTACTTCGGGTCATATCTGCGTCATTTTTACTCAAACGTGTAGATCAAAGCCAACATTATGTATAGCGACCAGATTTGTCATGACATGACCTCAAGCAATCACGCATGCCAATCATTATACTACGTCACGTTTGTCCGTGAGCAGTGTACATCCAAGGGCTTTGCCAATTTCCTGCATGTACTAATAAATTTAATTTTGATCATTGTTAATGGTTGGCAATAAAAACATGCAAGTGTGCCAGACACGAACAGAAATACACAATCAGAAATAACAATTCATGCAGCATTCCATAACTAAATACTGCAGAATCTGGTGCAACAGTGGCCATGCATAATTCAAGAGTAATATGTGTAAACAAAGTGCAGTTATACTTGATAAATGCATACTTTATGATAAACCTATGTTTCACCTTTGTTGAACTTTGCACTTGTGCTTTCATGTCACATAGTGAATCATATCTAAGCTATGCAAGGATTGCATATTGTGGCAAAACTTCATTGCCCATGACCCTTTCAAGTGCTCCAGTGTCTAAATAAATTGCAGAGCACATCCTATTTTGATAATGTTACCACTGCAAAAAATGGTTTCCCAAACAGCACAAGACACCAGAAAATCTTTTGTGCAAACACATTTTATGAAATCAAATATCATATTTACAGCAACTAAGTGACATCAGAATCCAAACGGTAAAATCAAAATACAGGAGGCAGAAACGTGCATCCTTTATCATTTGTATCAAGTTTCAAAGAAAGAAAATCTATTTACAGCACAATCTTTAGTGCACATCTGTGCATGTTCTCAAGACCAGATCTGATAATAGTCACGAATTGTCCCAATGAAAGAATGTGTATTCAGTGTGCATTTTTATCCACCACCTATTTCGAAACACCCTTACCGATATGCATACTGTCTACTCTTAGTGTGGACAATTGCTGCAGACATTTTACCAGTCAGCAACAAGCTTTAGAAATTGTGTTGCGATTACCTATTGTAGAACTTAAGTTATATCAGCAAATTATACAGAAATTGTAGAATAACAAAATGTATTTATTAAGCTTTGGCCCTGCTGGCACATGCTTGTAGCCACTGTAGACATAAATGACGGAGATCACAGAGATGATACATCAGATATCTAACGACCAGAAAGAAACACAATGTGATTAGAGGTAAGATATATGAAAAGAAATAAAATCGAATTTTCCTCCCAGTTGACTTCAAATGCAGGGACAAAACAATATTTATAAAACATGTGCTAGTATGGATGTCCATACATTTTCGATTAATTCTAAGTTTGTTGCTACACTCGCAAATTGCAGTACAACGTGCAGGACGCACAGAGCCATAAACTCAAAAGACTAGATGCATAACAGTGAGCACCATTGTTTCAAGAAGAAAATGAGTGGCTGGCTATAATTGCAAACAGTGCGGTCAATGCTTTATTTCTGTAAGCAACAGCATCAGGTTTTTCTTATCTTTACAGAACAACTAATTCAACAAGAAATGTCTTTTGATAACGAGTGCCAGATAAGCCCGAGAGTGTACCACTGCCACTAAAGCAAATGCCTGTTTCAAGAATTCCAAGGCATTCAGCAATGACAACATAGTCATCAGCTTAAGTCATAAACAAATGTAATTTTGAAAGATCAATGGGGTCAAACATGTATTGGATCTGCACAAGGTTCACGATGCCAATTTAGTTCCATTGCACCTCATTATGCTGAGGCAGCATAGTTTAGATTTTTCAAAACGTTAGAAAGTTGTTCACATGGTGTCCCGATGACACTATCCACAAATATCTCTCATATTTCAACGCAGGGCAAAAGTGTTGCACATCACCCAATGGCGAAACACTGGCACTCATTCTTTTATCCAAGGTGACATCAAAAAGGTGCGTGTCTATCAAAGCACTCACATACAGACCACGTTCATAACCTGTTGCGAGTAGCTCCAACAAGAATGCAGATTGCCATCAGTCTTTTGCCAAACCTGCTTCAACAAGAACACCATCAGCTTGCCAAGTTCACACTTGAAATGCTGTAACATCTTTATTTACAGTGCAGAAGGTGGCCAAGAGCACAATGTACATACTCCAAGCCATGAATGAGCATTCACACCAACATGGACACATGCATTCAATTCAATTCATGAAGTGATGGCATAGCTCCAAATGCATGACATTAGAAAAAATGAAAGAAGAACACTATTTCACACTAAACAGCTCTACCCCTGCTAGTTAAAGCTGGTGCCACGTCACAAATCGAAAGCATACAAATAAAAGAAACACACCTCATGGTCTGATGAGTTGAACAGCAAAACAAAAATGTAGCAATAAGTCTTTTCTTGTACAATTGTTAATAATTTCATTTATTATTACGCAGTCAGGCTGGGACATCGGTATAATGAATGGGTTCAAAACAGCCTTTATTGTGCGTGCATGTGTGTTTGTGCACACACTTTTCAGATGAGTTGTGATATGCGTCAGCCAGAGGCATATTCGTGAAAAAACAGTTTATTTTTCCATTCTTTATGGCAACCAGTTCAAGGAGGTAGACAAGGTACCAAAAGTGGTCAATTTCAATCAGCATTGCACCTTCGCTCTTTACATATCATTATCTTTCCAGCGAGAAAAGTTTCTTACCAATTGTGCCAAGCTGGCACACCAACATGTTCTTTCAAGTGAAAGCAGAAGACCATTTGCAATTGCACAGGCTGCTTGAACAGTGTTTATCCACAAGCGAAATGCAGTCACTTAACAAATCAGTACAAGTTTTCATGAAAAAAAAAAAAAAACTAACTGAAAGTAATGCCCACAGACCAAGCTTTTGTTGCGTCCAAATTAAGAGGCATGTACTGAACATTGCAGCAGCATTGAAGCTGGGAGTGTATGGCAGGAAAGGCAGTTGTCAAAGTCCTAAACATGGCTGCCATGTGGGAACACTCTCACAGGACAGTACATTGTGGCAGGGAAGTAACAAATACTGCCTACCTATTCCTGCATATTCTGCAACTCCCAAAGACACCCCAGCACCTACTGCAATACATACAGGGGAAGGCCAAGAGTTTCAATTGCAAGAATTTGTTTCTTCACAGTCAGTTCTTCTGCATGGCCATCAACAATGTATTTTAGCATTATATGCTCAACACCACGATGCCATTACTGATGCAATAGGAACAATGAACTTGTCATGATCACAATATCCACGACATGCAGGATTTGCAGCACATATACATTGTCCCATGAATGTTGACTGTGCTGTCATTAAAGCCGTGTTTCAGGATAGGCTTCTTGGTTCGGTGCTGGTGGCACTAGCAGCCATGCCACGAACAGTTCTCTGTCAAAAACAAAGAAGGGGGCAGACAAGATATCTCTGCTTTGTACAGTGTGCTCAGCCTCAACACTGTGCTGGCCAACATATTAGGAACAATGGGGCATAGTGGGTGCTCAGTAGATCACTTCATACACGGTGGCCTTCTTGTCTCCCGAGCCAGTGACGATGTACTTGTCATCAGAAGAAATGTCACAGCTCAGAACTGACGAGGACTCCTTGGACTGTAAACATGTCCACGCAGAAAAGACACAATTTTGTTAGGAAAGAGCACAAAAACAGCACATCAAGCCATATCAACAGATAATATAACAAAAGGAAAACTGAAATGAGTTTTGTTAATGCTTCCTTTCGAACTCCCCCCATAAAAAAGCTATCTTTCATCAACAGGCCTCTCTCTATCAACCTTAAGGAATTAAACTTGCTGAAAAAAAACAAGGCAGAAATACATGATGCAATGCAGTTTCTTCGATGACGAGCAACACATGCAAATGAGATTGCTGCTAGCCCTTAAAGAGAGGAAGCTGGGCAGGCATGCCTTTTTAATTCCCAATCACTCGTCATCAAACAAACATAGGAAATATCATGCTTTTTTTAAAGATGAAGGAAGCTTTCGAGTAAAGGCATGCAAGACTGTAAAGCAAGGTGGAATCTTAGATAGGTATGTTTGGGATACAGAAGACTTCTGACATGTTGTGGACAGAAATATATGACATTACTTAAGCCACAACAAGCTTTACAGTTTGGTCTCATGACTTCATGGCCATAAAAGAAAATACTTTAAGAAGCAGCCCGATTAACAATGATCTTGTAATGTCATTGCACTTGTTCATGGTTAATAGAGAACAGAGCAAAAGGGCAATAAACAATGAATGCACTGACAGAATTATTTACAATAAATTATTTATGTCCATAAAATGTATGCAAACATTGAAACAATGCAAGAACACAATACGATAACCTTATTTATTAATTTTGAATGTGGCTGTTTCCTCTTTTATTTAGCTCATTCATTATGTATGTGTCCTTATGTTTGACTGCTGTGAAGCTGCCCTGTGTACAAGGTGGCCATATCGCCCTCAAGCTGCTCAATGCAGCTTTTTTCCTTGGTCATCCTCACAACCATGTTACAGAAAAATTTCTATAAAAAAACATTAAGCACAAGTATTGCATTTCTATATACTAGAGAGAGCAACAAAGAAACTTCCGGTGACTGTCACATGCAGGAGAGCCATGTGACTGGAGCAGAAATGTAACATATCATGTCACTGGTAGTATGGCACATTGTTGACGAGTCTGGTCCTGGTAGCAGCAAAGCTGGCTAGCATTGCTGCTGTTCATGGTATCTTCCCAGGAAAATACCGGGAACATAAAGTGGCACAGCATAGGTCACTGGCTCCTTACTGACACCAGAGAAACTAGTACTGACACTAGCAAAATAGTGACACTTGCGCAATGCCAGACATAACCTTTCTCTTTCATTCAAATTTAGGTGCTGGTATGCAGGGCGGCACTAGGATTTTTTTGCTGCAGAGGGGCACCTACAACAAGATTTACAATGGGAGAGAGGTTGAAACATTACGGAGCTGTTGCACCCCCCTTGCCTCTCACTGGTGTTGCCTCCCGTAGTTGAGTTCACATGTGACATTTCCGCAAAGGTTTTCTAACTCTGCTAGATGTGACAGTAACTGGAAGTTCCACTATTGACATCTATGTTATTAAACATGCACCCAAATAATAAGAACCCCCTATTAAGCATTATAAAAAAATTAAACAGGGACACTTAAAACATTATAGGTGGAAATTTACTCCAAATAACAAACACGATGTAGGAACAGTGAGATGCACCTATTTACACTTTCTACCATCCATCTGCACTAAATGGACTAGCCTTTTCTTAAATTTAAAAACAAACCTGGAATATGGATGCACCGTAGGGTGTCCTCCAGGCATTGAGCAGGTTATCCTTGCCCGTGGAGACAAACCACTTGCCACACGATGCAAACTTAAGTGACAGGACACAGCTTTCATGCAGGTGTAACTGGTACTTGTCTGGCTTGCTGCAGTGCAGAACTTCCACGTTGCTGCTCTCCATGCTGCATTGAACAAAAAAGGCCACCAGCCATTGAACAGTTATTTATCATATCGCATGCCTTACCGCAGCAGACTCAGTCAGGCCGCCCCTTCCAAGTGCAAGAATAACGTGAAAGAATAAGACTAATGTGAATTCAGTGGCTCACTTCTGCTGGAATGATTCATATATCCACTTCCCCACTCTCCACACTATTTTTTCTACAATGAATGTTCTAGTACACTGTACCAAAAAAAATTTCTTGAATGAGTTTAGAGGGTTTTTGCTTCCTCCTTCCAAGAGTGGGAGACTAACACATATAGCTCTGGGTGTTATCTCCGTCAAATGAAACTGAAACAGCGGCAAGCCTTCGTGGTGGTATAGTGCACGCCCTCCACTTATCACCATGAACAGGCACGCAAATAAGCACAGAGTTGCTGAACAGGTTGCGCGCGCCTGTCAATTATGATAACTGGGCAGCCCACATTATACCATAGCAAAGGCTTGCCTCTGTTCGGGTTTCATTTGACGCAGATAGTACACATATTCAATGCATATTTTAAAAGGGTGAAATACTTGAAGACAATGTGTCTGCAAGGCTTGTTGTGCACATGGACAATACCTTTCCAGTTTTGACATTCAAGGAACAAGTGGTAGGACCTGAACACCAAAATAAATGCTGCCTGTGCCTTCACTCAACAATTGTCAGGATCTTACATCGAAAGTGTACGTCACTTATTATGAACTAACAGGAGCAGTTATATACAATGAAAGCTAATTTATATGTAACCACTGGCACCAACCTACAGACCCCTAGTGTGCTATGCCCATTGTGTTTCACATTAAAACGGTAGCTAAAAAAGAAACAGGAAAGAGTAGAGGAAGCTTACCCGACAGCCAGCCACTCCCCTGTGGGACAATAGCCCAATGAGAAGATCTGCGATGTAAAGTCGTGCTGCTGCAGCTGCCGACCCTGAGTGCACAATGACATGAAACACACAGTAGTCAGGAAAGGTATAGCCAGTAAATGTCAGTAAGGCACAAATAATGATTGCTTGTAGGGTTCTTGCAGGGGCATTTGGTTTGCTATGAATTTTATTATGACTATGTTTTGTAGGGCACACAAATGTTTATAAGCTTGTAATACAATGAAGCACACAGAAGGCTTTTGTTTTAAAAAGAACCAAGGAGAAAAATTCAACAGCAAGGAGATGTCTTGGAATAAACTGCCCCCTCTGAATTGTATGAACATGAATATAACAAATTTCTAGATATAATAAAGCAATTATCAGCACATAGTTGATAGGTGCCCATAAAAACACTGTGCTGATTCAAGTTGGACGTGACATTTTTATAACAAATTTCTACTGCAGGAACCTGCGTTGCATAGGAAACACAAAGTACTTACCTCACGAAGGTCCCAAGAGCGCACAGTGTTGTCTAGACCACCAGTCCACAGCTTAGTGCCATCACTTGAGATGTCGATGCAACTTGCACCGTCAGTATGCCCCTGGAACTGCCTGCAGTCAAATTCGAAAGGCTCTCAATGCATGGACATAGCTACCTGCCACATAGACGACCTAAAAGTTAACTGAATTGACATATACAGTCGACTCTCATTCATTAAAACTAAAGGAGACCTCTGAATTTTGTTTTAATTATCAAGAAGTCTGAATCATCAGAAGTCACCAGATAGATGACTCTGGGTGAGGCAACACCGCACATTATGATTATTTCTTTGATTTTATCACATTAAAAATTTTTTTAAGTGTTTTTAAGCTCTAATTACGCACAATGAACAGAAAGCAGAGGTGTAAAGTGCACAAGTTTATTGGCCATTTACTGTTCATCAGACCTTTTGATGAATTGCCAACTGCTTCTTTGCTACAAATATGTGCCCTCAACACAAAGCTCTCGATACCAGTTGAGAAGCATCACGGTTTACCATGCGTGTGCTTTGTTTCAAAAACTTGTTTTCTAGGGAAGCCCCCCCCTTTTTTTTTGAAGGCCTGAAGTGCTTATTTTTTATTTTTAGACATTTAGGATTATATAAGCATGCAAATTTTTAAATAGTGGTGGGAAAGCAGCAGATATTTTTTTGGTATCAAACTCCACAAAGTATGCATTAACCGATTAATTGAACTAAGAGGCTTTTAAATAAATTGAAAGAATAGAGGGCCAACCAAAAAATTTAATTTTGTTTGAATTAACTGTTTGAATTATCGAGAGTCCACTGTATGATGTATTTGCTAAAGATTGTCTGCATTAAATCAACTTAACATTGCTATTAAGAAAGTCAACAAGTTTAATAGATCATATCTGACACAGGCAAATAAGGCCAATTCGAAGTCATACTTAATTCAAACTGCTCCTGGGTAAATATTATTACCATAACCATGGCCTCGTAGGAACATAAGGCAACCCATTATTGTTTTCTGTGCAGAATAACTTTATTTTCCATTAGCTGCTAAGTTTGAGCAAAAGTGTGCCAATTCAAAGAACACAATGCACAAGAAGAAGACACATTTGAATGAGTACACTTTTGTTCAAGTACGCAGTATGAACTCACCCAGCAAATGACCCTTCTTCAGTTGCCAAGGGTTATGCATAACCAATCTTATTATACTGTTAAAGGGCCCTGAAACACGTTTGCAAGTAAGCATAGAATGAATTCACTGGATGAGCTTATTGCCTCCCGAATTCAACGCCGCAAAAATTTTAACGAGTCCGTACAGTACAAGTAGAGCTACAAAGGTCTGTCGCATGCTGCAATTGGATTCTCTCTTTTCTTGTCCCAACGAAAGCACTGGAAGCTAAGCAGGGAAAGATGGCAGGGCCACAGAAAAACGTCACGTGCGCTTCGCTACCTTCAGCACTTTTTTTCTTTTTTTTTCTTAGAATGCACAGCTTTTTCAATGTGATCGCGTGCACACACGTGGACAAGTAGCGGCCTCCCGCGGCGATCTCTGTAACAACCGAGCGCGTCAAGTTCAAGTTAGCCAATGGCTGATAGATAGGCTTACTGTAAGTGATTTTTGGGCTTATTTCGTGATTTGTTGAGAGAAAACTATTTTTAGCTAACTTTGATCATTTATTGTGAATTCCAGTCTGCGTGCTGCACTATATTATTTGGCTCCCGTGTTGTTGGGAGCCTCGGCTACCAATCAGTGGAGTTTTCTGACCATGCTCAAAAAGTGTTGCAGGGCCCTTTTAAGATAAGAAAAATTTAGTGTACACATACCTGACAAGCGTCTGGTTGTGCAGGTCCCAGACAGCAATGTTTCCATCTGAGCAGCAGCTGAAGCAAACCTTCGAGTCGGGGCTGATGGCCAGGGCATAGCAAGCTGGTGCACTAGAAGTCAGCTCGGCCTTGATGCGCGGAGTTGGCTGTGGTACGATAAACTCAAGTCACCGCCAGTGCAGACATATCACAAAACTTCCACATTCCTCATCTAGAGAAATCACGCTATTTATAACACATACAGTTAAACAAAGCAGAATACGATGAACCAGGCAATGCAGATGCTCGCACATATTAAATTACTCAGTGCTACTGCCATACAGATTGCGAACAAGGGACCTGTAACGACCCCAAAACATCAATGTATGTTTGTTTTTCCTTTGGACAAGGTGAGTGTCTTTTTAATTTTTTTCAGTGTTGCTGCCACAGTTGGCACAAATGATCACAAAGCGTTGAACTTCGATAAAGATGGAAGTCAGCAATGTGTTCTTCACACGCAAGTGCAAGCAACTTCACTTTGAACAGTAGTGAAGTTAAAAATCAGATTAAGGGGAGATGCGGGTCAAAAAACGAGAATTTTCTAAAAAATTATCGATTTTTTGTTTTCACCTGTTTTGTTAAGATTAGTACCTCTACTATTCTGAAAAAAAAATTCTATGTCGAGAATCAACTGGAAATGCTTTAAGATTGCGTCTGAAGAGCACAAGGTGGCTGTCAAAAGGCCGAAAGTGTGTCATCTTCGAGCACCTTGCCGCTGATAATGCGCCGCTGCTCGCCATTGTCGACCGCATGAGGCGAAGAACCGAGCCTCACTCTTCAAATAGCGATGGTTTCCCGCGCTGCTGCAACGCAAGAAATAATAAAGAGAAGCGCGCTTTTGCCGCCTTTTTCGAGCGCCGCGACTGGCTTTTAAATCACGTGGTACGGATCGGGAGCTGCCATTGGCCGCTGCGCGCCTGTGTGTGCTGTGAAGCCTACTTGCAGGATCCGTGTCTCGTCGAGCAGCACAGCTGAACAACGCTTTTCTCGAGTGCTTATTCGTTATGGATGAAGAAAGCCGTAGGAAGCGCGGTCACCGGCCTGTGAAGTTTCACGCGGCGCACAAATTTCGAGGACGCCGGCGCAAATCAAAGCCGAACACTCAAACCACGCAAAGATCGTCTGCTGCCGCAAAACGTAGTGGCAATGACGCCGATGCGCCCGACGAGTTTGCCGCGGCATTCGAATATGTGAGTGCCTCCCAGAAAAAGATCGGACTCTTCGAAGACGAAGAAAAATGACAGGACGACGAGTCTTCGTTGATTGCTGATGTGACAGCACTGAACATGCTTGTGCGCGGTGCAATGTGTCCGACGTGTCGCCATTTGGGATTACGTGTCCTGGAACCGGCCGACAAGCGGAAAGGACTTGCGTCGTTCGTCGAACTTTACTGCCCAAACAGTGAGTGCCCCGAGACTATTCTTTCGGCGACATATACTTCGCGGCGAGTAGCTTCAGGCGGGGAGGCCAGCGTGAGCGTGGCGGGTGACGGACTGACCGCGAGGAGAACATACGACAGCGGGAGCTCGCGCGATAGCTACGCTGTCAACGTGAAAGCTGTTGTGGCGGCGCGCTCTGTAGGCATGGGCTACGAGCAGCTAGTCCGATTTGCGGCAATTCTTGGCTTGCCAAAGCCAATGCACCATAAATCGTTTACTGCAATCAGCCGGAAAGTCCATGATGCGGCAATGGATGCCATCGGCGCCAATCTTGCGAGGTCGAGAGAGCTGACAGTAAAGGAAGTTGGCGGGGACGACATTGCCGTTATGTACGACGGTACATGGCACAAACGTGGCCACAAGAGTCACAATGGCATCGGTGCTGTTGTGTCACTCGACACTGGACTTTGTTTGGATTTTGAAGTCCTGTCAAACTTCTGCCTAGCTTGCAGTAGGCACAAGACTCTGCCAGATGAAGAGGAAGAAGTTTGGCAAGCATTTCATAGCCCTGTCTGCGAGCGCAATGTTGAATGTTCAGCCCACGCGATGGAAGCAGAAGCTGCAGTGCGCATTTGGCAAAGGAGCCAAACGTATGACACACCATTGCAATTCAGTAAATTCCTCAGCGACGGCGACTCAAAAGCGTACACGGCAGTTGTTGAAGCGAAGGTATATGGTGATGCTGCGATCATTGAAAAAGAGGACTGCACAAATCACGTAGCCAAGCACCTCGGGACCGCTCTTCGCAAACTCAAGGAGCCACTGCCAAGAGGACAGAAGCTGAAAGATACTGTGATACAGAAGCTGCAAACCTACTATCAAGTGGCCATCACAAGCAGTAGGGGCAGCATTAAAGTGATGCACCGGGCGATTTGGGCCTCATATTTTCATTGTCGCTCAACAGATGATGCGAACACCCACGAATTGTGCCCAGATGGACCAGAATCCTGGTGCAAACACAAGCGTGCTAAAGCCTTGGGCGAACCTGCACCGGCTCACACACCCCTGCTCACCAAGGCCCAGGGAAAGGCAATTTTCCCTATTTATAAGAGGCTAACCAACGAGAAGCTACTGACTCGCTGTATTCAGGCCAAAACTCAGAATGCAGCGGAGTCACTAAACAGTAAAATTTGGCTCCTCTGTCCAAAGACACGATTTGCCTCTAGACATGTTGTGGAGATGGCCACTGCTATGGCTGTTCTCTGGTTTAATAGAGGGCACTCCAGTTTTGAACTTGTTCTGGAAGAGCTTGGCGTGCTCCCGCCTCATGATCTGGTTGCTCTTGGCACATCACGGGACAGCACACGCCAGAAAAAAATGTCTCAAAAACTAACAGGAGAGGCAAAGGCTCGTCGGAGTGCGCTGAAGAAAAAATCTCTTGTCGAGGAGTCAGCTCGAAAGAGCCGTGAGGGCCAAACCTATGGTGCTGGCGCATTTTAATGGCAGTGGCCACTACAAGGAGGATTTTTCTTTCTTGTGTACAAATTTCGTCGCATTCAATGACATCTTTGATAAATAAACATGCAATTTTGACTTTAAAACTTCTTTTTCTCAAAACACAAATTTTGCCATTTTTGTCAATGTGCCCCTCCTTTTTCGGGTACTTCTGGTGCTCAGATCTGCATGAAATTTTTCCCAAATTTTTTCCAAAGTACGAGAAATGCAATTATCTTGTTTAAGATTCAATATTCTTTTTATATAATAAAAAAAGTTATGTAAACTTTTACTAGGGTAGGAGAAATATGAACTTCCCACGTTAAAATTTTTCACGTCTAGTACATATTTTGTATGGACTTCCAAATTAGTTGTTTGCATTGTACACTTCATTTGAAACATTATGAACTATCAATTGTAAAAAATTAATGAAGTTTAGGTATGAAAAGAGGGGGGGCAAAAGGCTTAAGTTTTTCACTTTGTCATGTTGCAAAACTAAAAGTATGCAACTTGCAAGACAACTCATTATATATTTGAAATCAGCATAAAAAGTTCTATAAGCACCTCAAGTTTCATTGCTCTCGAATGAATATTAAAAAAAAAGTGTCTTCGACCCGCATCTCCCCTTAAGGGCATGCATCACACGTTTCTCTCGCAATGAACTTAACAGTTGGCAAGATATCACTGAGCCACTTGCATGATATTTTTCAGTGTGAATGCAAGTAGATTATAATCTGTAAAATAATAGAAAAACCATTCTCAAGCATCATCATAAGCAGTGGTAATGATAATGACATTGTCGGGACCAATAATCATGGTAAGAGCAAGTTGCAAACAGGCATTTTCTACATGCACAATACATATTTTCTACATGCACAATACAAAGCTTTAGTAGCCTCACAAATCTATTGCTCTACTCAAAACGTAAAGCTTCTTAGTTATTTCACTTTCGTTAGGCCGAAGCTGGAGTATGCGAGTATCGTGTGGGACCCCCATACTAAACAAAACGTTAAAAAACTTGAAAGGATTCAGCAGAAGGCCATTCGGTTTGTTTATTCTAGGTTTTTGCGAACGGACTCCCCCACAGACCTAATGCTAGCTAATAATATTCCTTCCCTTCAGGATCGTAGAAAGAAGTCCCGCCTTGATTTTCTGTCTCTTTTATATAATCGCAAACTTTCCCTTGATCCAACCCCTTTTCTTTCTCCATTAAACACAAGACCGACAAGACATCACCAACCAAATGCACTAACTCCGTACTTCGCGAGAACGGACACGTTCAAATTTTCATTTTTTCCACGCACCATTTCAGACTGGAACCAGACAATCGAATCTAGTACTTGCGATACTGAGTAACTGTGCACTGTTTTGTTTTTGTTTTGCGTGTATTGTATTTCTCTTTGTATTACGCCATGCCCTCCTGCTTGGATTGAAGTGTGGTCCGCAGTATGTATTAAATAAAAAAATAATAAAATAAAAGAACATATAGAGTCAAATCAATCTTCAGCTATGTCTTATATTTCATTTTAACTTAAATAAGACTATAGCCTAAAGTCATACCCATGAGCCTCTGCCCAAGTAACTGAATAGGCGAATACCAGTAACCTCTGAAGCAGGCTTCTTTTACCTGCATACCTGCCAGCAAATGTATCTCCTATAATTTGTACTATACTCCAGGTCATCCTTCACGCTAACAAACATGTTCCAGCTTTAACTCAAAAATATGTGATATGCAGTGTTATGTGACAACCTATATATAGCACACAGTGCAATCTTGGCTGGTCACTCATTGCAAAATAACTTTCAACAGTGCACTTACCGCACCCAGATCCCAGATGCAAATGGTACTAGCTTCTCCGCCCACGATAAGTGTTCTCCCATCAGGAAGGAGCTTGCAGGATCGGATGTAATTGTCCCTTTGCTGAAACAAGGACGCATAGCATAAAGAGATAAAAAAAACATGCTGCACAGTCATCCCCCCTCCCCCTACGAATAAGGTAGCTTTCTCCCAAAATGCAACGTTAAGGCTGAAATGCATGAACTAGAATATATTAATTTTGAAAAAGAAATGTGAACTTACTGATGAACATAACATAAAAATAGAGAGGAAAGAGGGTTCCCCTGACAGAACTTAAAATTTTAACGTTAGTTTAACAAGCCTAAAAATCGATGCAAGCATGTTTTTTGACAAGCTCAAGAACTCCTTTAACACTCGGTTTGAGATCCTGGAATATACACCACCAACAATATTTCTGTAATTATTTCTAGCAGACCAATATTGCATTTCATATAGCTCATTCTTTCTAGAGGCAGGAAAGTGGCACATATATATATTTAAAACAAGTTTCCTTAAGTTGCACAAATTTGTGGCCTCGCAACTTCAGCTATTCATAAGTGTGAGGGTGCAACTCAAATATAACTAATGCTATATCAATAACACATACACTTCCATCAAATTTTTTTAACATCCTCCATGTATGCCGCGTTCATAAAATCAGACAATCAGCATTATACACTATTTTCATACAGAGTACACTCACAAACGTATTCAGTTTTAGTCAAACTCAGCAGCAAGTTTAAATGAACCAGTACTTTCAATTTGGCACACGTAAAAACTAGGCTTGTGCGTACAGTGAATTTTAGGTTTGAAGCGAATTTCCTGACAGAAGACTTTCCTGACAACCATACGAATCCGGGAGACTTGGCTGATATGATATAGAGTGACACCATCTTTACAGAGAGTAACATGCAGACTAATATACATTTAAACAGGTCGCAGCCCAGCATCCCCTTACTGCAGTGAAACCACCTTTACAAAGCTTACATGCGGATTAAAGGGGCCCTGCAACACTTTTTGAGCATGGTCAGAAAACGCTTCCGATCGTTAGTAGAGGCTCCCAACTACAGGCGAGCAAAATATTATAGCACAGCATGCGGCCTGAAATTCACAATGAATGACCAAAGTCAGCTAAAAATTGCTTTCTCTTCTCTCGACAAATCACGTTATATGCCCAAAAAATGCACGTCAACGACCCATCAGCCCTTGGCTGATTTGAACATGGTGCGCTCGGTTGTTACAGATATCACTGCGAGAGGCCATCACTTGTCCACGCATGCATGCGCAATCACCCTGACAAAGCCGCGTATTCGAAAAGGAAAAAAATAAAAAGTGTTCAAGGTCACGAGGCCCGAGTGATGCTTTTTTTTTGCCCCTCCTATCTCTCCCTGCTTAGCTTCCAGCACTTTTGTCGGGATGAGAGAAGAGAGAATGTGATTGCAGCATGTGAGAAATCTTTGTAACTCCGCTCGTACTGGACGGATTTAAACATTTTTACGGCATTGAATTTGTGTGGTAATATGCTTTTCCAGTGAAGTAACTCCATAGTTAGTTAAAAAAAAGTGTTTCAGGACCCCTTTTATTTACATTTCAAAAACTGCTTTCACGGCTTATCACTCCTATACTGCAGCGAAACCACCTTTACAGGAAGCAAAGCCACCTTTACATGCGAACTAATATACATTTATTCGTTCATTAATTCAAATACTTTGAAAATTTCAGTAATTTAAACTCGAATCAAAACAAATTCAAATACTGCTATATTCATTATCAAATATTTGAAGCATTCGCACAAGCCTCATAAAAACATGTCTATGCCCATTATATGCTTTATATCAGAAATTACCAGACAGTCAAGCTGTGAAACAGGGCTCTTGGATCCTGGCTGACTGATGTCCCAGACCTTAACACATCCTTTTCCCCCAGTGTAGACATACTTGGTGGGGCTCGAGATGGTCACTGCGCACACCACTTCACCATGAGACAGCGTGTTGATCTGTCGTGCATGCCGTGGAATGCCGGCACCCATAAGTGCGTCTGGTGGGAACGGCACTGGCTGCATCTGGCCTTCTGCACTCACATGGAATGAATAGGCCCTGCACAAGATTGCACATGGAGAAGTGAATGTTTGGAAAACAAACTTAGGAAAATAATTCATGCGCAAGAGCTAGAGTAACTTTCCCGTGTTGCTTGTTCCTGGGCATGGTCTTTAAAAATGCTCATTATTTCCACATCAGCACAATGGACTGAGCTATGAACAATTTTAGTGATAATGACAACAGAATGATACACTACATCTCATGCCCTTGCTTTTACGACAAAACATTAATTTTGCATTCTGACTAGATGGCAGAGCACCAATAGAAGAGAAGCTGATGAAGCGTCGATTCAGTCTGTAATTACAGTTTTTTCAACCTCCCTTGAATAGAGAATGCCATTGTTGGGAATGCCCACATCAATATTTGTAACCAGTGTTGAACCTGCCTGCAGGGTGTTTTCCACAAAGCTGGTTCGTGCCGTCACTGCTTGGGCACCTGCTATAGCATACACAGCACAACCACTTGCCATCCGCGTGTTCGTAAATGAGACTTTTTTGGCCGGTGTGCCACTTTTGATCGTGCACAGGTGGAAGAACTTTAATAGGCCATGGGTATATTAAGCCATCTTTGACTGGTTGTTTCGGAGCACTCTAGAGAACTTTCCTGATAAAGAAGGAGGTTGCATCTTTTCTTTTCCTCAACTTCTCTCTCTCTCAGGAGAGTGCTCTAGAGTGCTCCGAAACGACCAGTCAAAGATGGCATTATAGAGCCAACACAGTGACGCAGTGCTACCATTTTTGCACAGAGTTACATGTGATCGATTATTGTAATCAATTGTATTTTCTTGTCATTTTATAATCTAATTGATAACTTTTTAAAAACTGTAACATTCTAGGTTATTAAATTACATTTTCTTAGAACTGATCAGCAGTAATCAATTACTTTATTTTTCTTATGAACACAAGGTGTAACCAATCTTCTATAACAGTTCTAGTCCCGAAATATATGCGATCGCTGTGTAGGGACCTTTCATCAGATATGCAGTTCCCGCAGGACTCATTCTTTCACCTTTTTTTTTTTGGCCTTATGTGCGATGCCTTGCCAAAGAACCAGCAAGAGCAAAGCACAATGCTTCATTGAGTACACGGCTACTGGCATCAAAGCACTACAAGCTGGTGCGCAAGGTTTCCTCCAGCACATGCATTGAGAGAGTGTTCAGTGTAGTAGGTGGCCCCTTAACAGGAAAACCTAAAAGAATCCGCGACGACAACCTCGAAAAACAACTCTAGTTGAAAGATGACATGTACTGATATCCCAGAAGCCACAGTTACCCACCCAGTCTTCATGAAAACCTTCAGCCTTCTCTCTATCTTCTCTCTACCACAGCAGTTCGTTGTAGTTACAGCAAACTTGTGTTACTGTTTTAAGGCAACCAAATTTTGTTAAAAAGTAACTAAAAAGTAATCTATTACATTTTTGTAACTGCTTAGTTACTTTTTTATGTAGGTGATCAATCATACTTTCATAAAAAAATTGTAATTGTAATTGGTTACATAATTGGTTTTCGTGCACAAGCTAACTAAAGTGCCGCTGTGATGTTGAGATCAACCACAGATTTCCCCAAGAACAGTAATCTAGAAACTGTACCCAATCCTGCCTTGTACACATTATGGGCTATATAGAATTGTAATTATGCAAATAAATGCTTTCTCCCTTGTTTTTAATATTCAGGTTGATATTTAAAGAATGTAGAAATTAAACGAGCATCAGTCCAGTTAGTCAGCAGTGGAAATCCAGAAAAATCACAAGGGGAGACACGCATCTTGCCATGGTGGCCATTTTGTTTAAATAAATGCTGTATATTTTGTTTATACTTATATAAAAATTGAAAGCATGCCTTGAAATCAAATTAAAAAATGAATATGGTTCCGCATCTTACGTAATTGCATTGTTCCATTAAGGCCTTTCTGAAACAGATTAAACGGCAGTTTCGATTTAAATAGGGTGACAGTTTAGAAGTACTGAGAAGTAAATGCAAGAAAAAAAAAGGAGAGAAAAACGTTGAATGTGCTATACATAACTGTCAAGCCATTCAGACATGTAAGCTTAGCTTTGAAAGCTAAATCTCAACGGGGGATGCTAGCAAGAGGTCCCGAGCGTGAGAACAAAGGGGTCAGAACTTTCCTGACCCCTCCACGATTTAAACCACTGCATGCAGTTAGTATTCAATGCATTTCAATTTTAATACAGTTAAAAAAATTTAATTGTGGTTCACGAGATGCCGAAATGTTGCATGGTGCCATTGGCTCGGGCACAGGATACATAAACAAGTCTTGTCAGAAGAAAAAAGAAGTGGCTGTTTGGCTTGTGAGAAACAGCAAAGTTTTTAAATAACTATCAATGGTTTCTATAGTTACAGCTGCCCTATGCCCTAGCATGCTTTACCACCTTACTCCAGCCTCCAAACACAGCCAACTTTAGCAGTGAAGATAGCAGTTTGAAATTATGAAAGAAGACTTGTTTTTGCAATGCGCAGTATCATGGGAGACAATGGAAAGAGGTCACCATCACAATAGACACCGTTCAGTCAAGTTTTCCAGTCTGACTACAGCGCCAGAATACATTGCCTAGCGGATAAAAAAAGAAACATTGAGAAAGCCTCGGTGAAAATGGAACGCGACGCGAGCGTCTCGCGCTCTGTATCAATCGGCGAATTGTGCCCGGGATACATTGGGCACGCGAGCACGCGTCTCATTTCTGCGTGTCCTTAACGGCGAATGCCAGAAACTTTGGGACGGGGCAGTGGGAGCAACGCAGCTCCCTCTGGTCAGTGTGCGGTGCCTATGAAAAAAAGAGCACACGTACTGCCGATCCCCAGGTCAGAGTGCCTCTCACCCCATGAGAAAAACTAGTAGGTATGTGCACGGTGGTATTGAGAATTGCGCTGAAGGCGGATGCTCTACCCCTTGACTATCCCTGCTGCTCTTTGACCCTTCACTGAGGGGCAAGGAGCCACAGACAACTTGGGAGGAATGGGAGGTGCTGCTGCACTTAACAGACCCGGCCAGGCAGAACATTGCCTGTGACCAAGCCGCCCATGTCATGGAACTGCAAGAACCTCTGAACGTGTAGAGCGATGGGGTCATAAGGGGACCCTGTGATGTACAAGCCCGAATCTTCTCTTTCTTTTCATCTTTGCATACCCTGAAATGCATCAATTCCAGTCGTTTGGAATGGTGTCGTTTTCTCTAGTTTCATTACCAGAATACATCAAGTTTTTTTTGTTTTTTTTCTTATATTCAAGTGGAAGACTATGCATAAATGAAAACTTCCATGCAACAGTAATTGTTCACATGGAGAAGATAAAAAACTTTTCACTGAGTAAACAGTCCCTGATTAAGCAGTTTCTCCACATTAGGCTCCGGAGTCCCAACAATTCTCTAATGCCAAAAAGAATGCTAGTGATGGACAGATATTTTGAAGAAAGCCTTAAAAAAATTCTGACTGTAATTTGGCGACAGGCACAGACATTTTTTTTTTTCACCCCCAAAGAAAGAGGGATGGGTGAGTCTGACTTCATCCTCATTGGCTATGATAACTGTTGCATAATTTTTATTATCAATAATAATAATAACTTTATTCACACTCTTGTGATCATCCTAATGACACAGCAGGTCTGTGAAGGAAAGGCTTCTTGAGCTTGTCAAGAGCAGCACTCTGGTGCTGTGCGAAAATACTTCTGTAGTTGGGGGGGAGGACATATGCATTTCCTTAGAATCAGCACATGGTTGGCTGGCAGTCATATTGGGCAGTTTTCCCTCGAACCTCTCAACAATGGACAAACTGCTTAAAGACTGCGTAATGATTGGTACAATGAATGGAGCAGAATGACAAGCCTTAATGATGATCCTTAATGATGATGGTTAAGTGAATGATGCAAGCATCAGAGCTGACAGTGGCATGATGATTGTGTGATGCTTGTACACTACCTGGCAAGAATTAACGTTAAAGGGGTACTGACACAAAATTTCACAACTGAGATGGCCTGCAGGATTCATTCACATGAACATGTGTATATAATCTGCAAAATATCCAGAGCAAATATAGTTTGGGAGGTACTTCACAGCAATTTTGAAGTTTGAATACTAAAGGTATTGACACCATCTAAAGGCACTCCTTGGAGAACCCCTCACTTCCCTCATGTAACCCAGACGGCACTGGTATAATCGTTCTCGCACCGTTCTCATTGACCTTGGTATTCACTGAGGACTACACGAGTTGGTTTGACATGGAAACGTCTTTTCGAGTGCTTTCTGAGAACAAAAACCTATTCTGAAAAATTCGTTTCAAGGACTTTTTGGGAGGTGACAAAAACAATACACTAGCGCCGGGTCAAGCGTCTTTTCGAGTGCTTTCTGAGGACAACAATTGGTCCGGAAATGTTATTGCCAAAGACCTTTTAGAGATGACAAAAGCATTGCGCAGTGAGCGCTTAGATATTATTTCTCGAGACCTTTGCGCACCAAGTGGATGCATATCTTATGTGAAAATTTTCTATGCACGTTCATTTACTAATAGAAACCTTACCGTAAAGACACACATAGTGTCTCTAGTTCTAGATATAGAACTTGAACCCTTTCGTAACTTTCTTTGAGAATTCTGACACCGTTGCTAACCAAACATAATGTTTTAGGCAGTAACGATGAATCGTTAAAGAGGTCATGACATGGTATACCAATAATTTGTGTTTTTCAGCAAAAAATAGATGTAGAGGGTCTATTATGCCTATACAAGTCTGTAATGTGTGCCATAAAAAAACATTTCAGGGCAAAACAAGCTTTAGAAGTGGCCAGCTGTAAACCCTGCCCACAGCCGGCGGCCGCCATTTCGCTATGGTGTGTGTGCCGTCATGAGCTGGAAGGAGCGGAGCCGTCACCTTCTACTGAAGTTTCAGCCATAGTAAATCATTCAATTTCAGCGCCGCTAAAGTATCTCATTTTGATGCACAACATATAGCACGAAACAATATCATTTGCCGGAATACAGGCACTTGCTTAGCCAACTGCTTGTGATGTCATGGCTCGCGAGTGCGCCAGTGTAATCCCACTCACAGGCCACTCACGTGCTTACAATATTACTCAATTCTAAATTGAGTACCTGACCAAATGCGCTAGCATTTCGCCAGCTTATTTGCGAATGTGAGTTTAAACCGGAAAACATGTAGTATGATAAAAAATTGAGTGTCATGGCCACTTTAACTCATAATATGCATAGTGAGGATCTAACTACTTTAATCCCCACCGGTTCATTGATGTACCATTGCTTTGTCGATGTTTTAAGAAGCCGCATTTCAAGTGAATGACCACCATAGACAAGGTTGGATTAACAGTGCGGTGGGCCTGGTTAAAAAAATAACGGGGCCCCCTCCTCCCTCGTCCCGCCCTCTTTGTTTCCCACTTTATCACCTGGTAATACTTGAGACATGAAGCTTTTTAAATTTAGCTGCAAAAAATACAAGCCATATTTACTCTAGGCCTCACCAGAGTGTTTAATATCACCTGACAATTTTCATTCTTGCGGAGCACGTGGAGAGATTGTCATCGTAATAATTAACTATTTCAGGAGACGAAGACACATGAACAGCATTAAGATTTGTCTTGTTCATAGGATCGTACTGAAAGAAGACTAAACTGTGCGAAAAGTTAAGACGAAAAGAAGGAATGCATAAGACACTTAGAAGTGCAGTCCAAGCACCGTGTGTGTTCCTTTCATTCGTCATGACCTATAGCGTTGTTTACCCTTATTTTTAAAGAGGACGCCCACAGTTGCATGTGCTGTGCCGGGAATAGCGTAAAAGAAGTTTAAAAGTGATGGTCGATTGAAAACCTCCACCATAACGCTCAAGCAATAGCTGTGAGGGTCTGCTAGCGACCAGGTAGTGGATATATGTTGTGGATATTTTCCGTGCACAACTTTTACCAAGTGATGGTCTCTTAGGTTTCCCTATATAACCACCAAGCAAGAATTAAGACAGAACAGCAATGCCAGAAGCAAGGAATGGAATGAATGGAATGAAAAAACTTTATTTCAGTCCTGCAGGACGCGCTTAGCGCGTAGCGGGCGTCTCCCACGTAGAAACCGACAGAGAGTACCTGGCGACGCTTCGTGGGCCTGCTGGACGGCCCATTGCTGGTCGGCGAGAAGTGAGCTCCTGAGAGACCTCTCCCACTTGCTTGAGGTAGAGTCGGGAGGACTTGTTCTACACTCCCAGAGCATGTGTGCGAGTGTCGCTGTGTGTCCACATGATGGGCATGTGTCGCTGGGGTATGCATCGGGATAATAAACGTGAAGCGTGGCAAGGTTTGGGTACATGTGTGTCTGTAATAGGCGTAGGGTTAGTGCCTGTGATCGGTTAAGTTTCGGATGTGGGGGTGTAAAAATGCGGCGTTCCAGGTAAAAGTGCTTTGTAATTTCATTGTACGTAATTGGTGCATCCCGATTGGTATCTGACCCAGCAAGATGGGGTTGCCCTGTGGCAGTGCGGTCGGTAAGTGCGCGCGCTGCATCATGGGCGATCTCATTGAGGTAGGATAGGGCACCCGGCACCTGGCCAAGATGGGCGGGGAACCAGATGACAGTGTGGTGCTTCAGGACACTCGGGTCCGCTTTGCGCAGGATATGTAATGCCTGGTTGGAGATGACTCCGCGCTCGAAGGCTTTGATGGCCGGCCTGGAGTCGCTGTAGATGAATTCCTGTTTGCTGTCGAGCATACCTATAGCTATAGCTACTTGCTCCGCTACTTCGGGGTTTCGGGTGAGGATTGTGGCAGAGTTAAGAGTCTGCTGCGCGGATGATACCGCGACCGCGGCGAAGGCTCGGTTGTTGCGATAGGCAGCAGCGTCCACGAACGAGACGTCCGCTTCCATGTCTATGCGCTTGAGAATGGTGGTCGCCCGCGCAAGGCGCCTGCCTCTGTTGTATTCGGGGTGTACATTTTGTGGAATGGGAGCGATCGTGATAAGGTCGCGGATTTCACGTGGAATTAGAGTCAACTCTGGAGGGTCCCTGGCCCTCGAGGAGAAGAAGCCGAGCTCGCGCAGAATATGACGGCCCGCCTTGGTGGTAGTGAGTCGGGTCAATTGCACGCGTTCCTGAGCTTCGGCGATCTCTTCTAGCGTGTTATGTACACCAAGCTCGAGGAGTTTGTACGTTGGAGTGGTGATAGGGAGGCCAAGGGCTCGTTTGACCACCTTGTGAATAAGCGCATTGAGTTGATTGCGCTCAGCACGTAGCCATTTGTGTATAGCGGCAACGTGGGTAAAATGGCACAAAACAAACGTATGTACGAGACGCAGCAGGTTGTCTTCTTTGAGGCCATGGTGCCTGTTGGCTACTCTATGTACGAGTCGTATGGCATTCTCAGTCTTAGTCTTGAGCTTGTGTACTGTTTGGGTGTTGGTTCCGCGGGACTCGATGATCATGCCGAGGACCAGAAGCAAGGAATCAAACCATTAATCCTTCGAAATCTTTGCATAATCAGGAAGTTCTGTACCATACAAATATTTCATGGTGCGTTGTTTACACTATAATGCAAGCATACTATAGCATACCTATGCGTCAGCGTCATACCAGTATCTGCCCTCAGCGCATTAAACGATATTTCAGACAGGAACCACTCTCTATGCGCCTTCACATTGCGTGTTGTACCGTAGCAGCTGAAATTCTCGTCAGGGTGCTCTATGCACGCGTCTATCTGCTGAGTCAGCTCCTTCCCTCTGCACGATGCATGGTCTTGGGGGGCCAGTAAAAGGTTTTTACCACAGACTGCAGAACTGTCAGCTGACTTCAAGATTATCCACGTTATTCAACGAGGAACCTTTTAGAAGCATGTATATCGAATATTGAAACAGGTAATTTGTTTTTATCAGGTAAATTCAGCAGGACAGTTAAACCCTTTCTAACGAAACAACGAAGTCGGCCACTTCTTCTGGCCCTTGGGGGGCCCCCTAAAACCGGAGGGCCTGGTTCGTTCGAACCTTTTCAACCCTGGATAATCCCCCTTTGACCATAGAGATGCGTGTCTGCGTCTCTGGTTTTAGATAACAAAGTAGAGTGCCTTTGTAAATTTCGTTGAAAATCATGACACCACTGCTAAGCCAAAAGAATGTTTTAAACAGTTAAAACAAACCTTCATCTCATCAGATGAATAGTATGGACTAATAATGAGAAGAGAGATTTATCCAATTTTTGTGGCGCATACCCATTTATGATGGACCATGACGACAACATGGCATGTGAAACAAAGCACCTTAGGATCTCCACTGGTCAAAGTGGAGACCCTAAGGTGCTTTGCTTCTAAAATGGTTTCAACAGAATTTTTTACTGTCCTAGGTAATACAGTAGACTCTCAGTAAAGGGAAATCTGTTAAATGAAACTGCTGCTTAAACGGAAGAGGTGTTTCTGGAAAAATTGGTTTCGTTCTTGTATTCAGCACCCTTGCTCATCTCTCAGTAAATGGAACACCTCTTAAATTGAACATACAGAAGGCTCACAATAATTAAAACTCTGATAATTGATACTTTCAGTTAATTCAAATGAAATTCAATTTTTTGGGTGGCCCTCTTCTCTTTCGATGTATTTGAAAGCCTTTCAATTCAAACTCTATCATTCAGTTTATTCATACTTTTTGCGGTTCCATATCAGAAGATATCTGCTGCTTTCCTACTACTATTTAAAAATTTGTGTGCTTACATAATCCTAACAGTGTAAAAATGAAAAATAAGTGCCTCAGGCCTTCAAGAAAAAAGGCTTTGCTAGTATACAAATATTTGAAACAAAGCATACGCATGGTAAACCATGGCACTTCTCAACTAGTACGGAGAGCTTCGTGCAGAAAGCACATACAGCAAAGAAGCAGTAGGCAATTCACGATTTCTTTAAAAGGTCTCATTCACAGTGAATGGCCGATAAACTTGTGGACCTTACACGTCTGCTTTTTGTTCATTGCGTGCCTAATCATAATGTGTGTTGTGAGCTCACACATAGTAATATATCTGAGAACTCCTGATAATTCAAAATTATTGATAATTCAAACAAAATCAAAAGTCCCTTAGTGTTTGAATTAACGAGAGTTGACTGTATCAATTGGTACCTTCAGGTTTTGTTTAATGAGAGTCTACTGCACTTGATATGAGGCATGATTAATGCTAAAGAATAACACACAATGCACAGACAAAAGAAATGTTAGTTTGCTTTCGGTTATTTTCGTCTCTGCTTTGTGCGTATTTCTAGCAGTATGTATGAAAACATTCATAAACAGAGGTTGTGTAGGGCAGACGTTTTGACAAGTGCACTTGTAGAAATTTCGTCTCGACACACTTCCGCCTATGGGTTTTTTCATTGAAAGCTTCCATCTTTCCCTTCCTGCCGTTTTTTTGGATCAGCAGTATGTATGTCTCATAGAAATTGCTCTAGCTGTACCAGACCTCAAAAATCCAGGAATCACTTGGAAACACTAAGAAATGGCTAAGCGGCCACTGCCTTAGAGGGTTACACAATGTGCTTCTAGCTAGCGAAAAGTATTTCATGAGCAGTGATGCCGTGCCACTGCATGAAACTACAAATTTTAAAGAAGAGTGTGTTTCCCATTTTAAATGTGCTTTACGTTTGTGATTATCATGCATAGATGATGCATGCATGAATTCCATACACCCCACTTTTAATGTTTTTCCCTCATGTATTTCAAAGACAACTGGAGTATTTCATAACTTGCTAACATGTTGAGCCCAACATTAAGGGACAGGTATTGCTTGTACGTGTTTGTCATTTTGCTCTGCTGAGATTAGATGCTGCATTGTTTGCTAATAATGTCTGTTCTACACTGCAAAGAAGTAACCTGTTATATGAGCATCATTCAAAGTGAAGGAAATGCAGTAAGATAACATAGTGATCACATGATAAACAGAAAGCATGCTCTTTGGTCTTGCATGTTTAAGGTATATTCACTGTTTAAAGCTGTGCAAGCAACGCTATTTTTTATTAATGTGATTAACATTTCTTGGTAGTTTTACCCACTCAGCAGCATGCATCCGATCTCTTTTATCTACTGACCAATGCTTCTAATAGTTAGAGCCATAAAGTATGCTTTGGCAGCTGTTTCGTTGAGCAGACATGGGCCACTGGGCAAGTGAGCAAACAAACAACTTGCCAAAAGCTGCTGTTCGGCCTTGATTATGCATCCACACCCAAACGGAAGAATTCTGCTCAAGCCTAGTAACATCAGTACATGCCCGTGCCTGGCTAACAACCCATAAGGAATGTGCAAAGGTGATGTAAGGCACATGTAGCCTCATATATAGTAATGTGAGACCGCCTCATCCGCAATAGACACTTTGGCTAGGAAGGAAGCATTAAACTAACTTCCTTTACTTACTAACCTTTAAAGCTACCTAAACAAGGGGCGAAGTCGAATGTGTTGGTAATGCAACTGAAACAATGCACATGCACGAATGTGAATGAGGATAGGTCTTTTTTGCATTATGTTTTAGGCATTTATTTTTCTGTTTGAGTCCTTCATATCTCTTCCTTCAAACATAACTATTCAGTGCCAAATTAGCCTGATTGTGTACCATAAATAAAGTTCTGAGGTAAAGTTGAAGCCAATACTATTTCCTTTAAACTGATGACTAAGAAGGGATCAACCATTCCACAGTATTAGCAGGTAAAATAATGTCGAGGAACACAGTTTGGACCTTAGCTCAGCTTTCTATAAACAGAACCAAACATAGCTATATGAAAGGCAAGGCTATGCAATAGCTATGGCTTTAATCATGTTCCTGCAATGATACGGTAGTATACAACCTGGAATGGCAATAGTAGACAATGTTTGCAATCTGTCTCATTGTCTTTGTGCAGAGCACCAAAAGCCATTACTCACTTCAACCAATCAAGCACAAAATGCAGCTGCAAGCTTGATGCACAGAAGGTATACTTGCCCCTTGAGCACCACTAATCTCTCTTACGGATATTCTATTCAGATGGTGTAGCAAAGATGGGAATTGGCAATGGGTTATGGATGAACATTCTATCTGTTTTAGTTTCTGGTTGGTGTGAATTGCACATAGCTTCTGATGCATAGAACGGAGTTCTGATGACCTACTACTGCAGCACATCAAGTATATGCTGCCACTTTTTGCTTGCAGTTAGAATTCTGAATCTTGGCATGAGCCTATAAGTCAGATTAAAGGGACACTAAAGTCAAATAATAAGTCGACGTTTATTGCTGAAATGGCGGTCCAGAAACCTCGTAGTGCTACTTTCGTGCCAAGAAAGAGCTTATTTTGAAATAAAACTACGTTTTAGTGGCCTGCATCGGGTTAGCGCACTTCAAATTACCCACCTCAAGCAGAACGTCTCACATCACTGTTGCCGTGCAAAACATTGCCCGGCTCTACTGCACGGCCACCGACACTAGTTGCACGACACGTTCCAGAGAACGAAAGCAGCGGGAGCCCATAGTAACGTCCAGCGGTTCTTTTTTCCATGAATCAAATAGAAACGAACAAGCAGCATTTTATTACATCTCTCAATGCATGGAAGGTTTTTTATTTAGAGCTGCTAGTTCAGTTACTAGTGATTAATTGGAGACGTTAAGTCTGACGTCATCAGGATAATTTTACGAATGTCCTACTCGTGACGCATGTGTACTCGTGCATTTACATTAATTTCTATGTAAGTAGGGCACTGCTGTTGATGATATTGCCGTTTTAGATGTTGTCATACATTGAGCTCTGACTTCAATTCTAATTTGACTTTAGTGTTCTATTAAGGCACTCGCTTGTTATGACTGAGTGACTGTAGTACTGCCTTTACTTTTACAACTGAAGGCATGAAGAAATACCGAGCATTTATACATTATGGATACTTCCTACGGTTACGTTGAGCCTTTCCTTTTTCATATCAGCTCTCTAGCCTACGTAAAGAGGCTCGTGGCACAAACAGACACCGGGGCCCTTTCAGGAGTGACTTGCCAATGTCAATATTGAGATGCAATCAGACGAAATAAAGCACTCCCAATCAAATTGCAACAAAACCGGGCCTTTTATTTTTCAAGTAAAATTTACAGGGTGTCTTTCTTGGTCCACGGCCTCTTTCGTGCCTTACAGCTGGCCTCATGCACCTAAAAAGCTCAAGCTCGTGTTCACCGAGAACCTCTTCAACCTGACAGGTGATCAAGGGAGGCTGGCTCATCTGCAAGATTTCAAACAACGACCCTTCATTCACACTGTATTGCAACCCTGACCTACACAATTGCAGTCACCACGCTCCTTATAAAGCTACAGACGAGTGTCATTATGTGAGCTTGGAACATTGCAAATTACTCCCGGACGGTTAAATAATTTCCTGACAACTAGGAACACAACTGAACCAATAAAATAATCATTGTAAGGCATACATTGGATTACCAAGTCGAAAGTGAGAACTACAGATAGTCTGGATACACAATAAAGAAGACTAGTTTGCATGATGTTGTTTTAATGTCCAAGTGCGTTTTTCTTGTCAAAGTGTGGCAATGTTTTGTTTTCTTTAAAGCTCAAGCTACACTATAAATAATATCCACAAGGGCAAGATGCCCTGCAAGCCTATGCTTGAATCCTGCATCACTAACATTAAAATACACTTCAAACAGTACAACTGATATCCCCTATGCCTTCCTAAGCTTTATTAGCTGCTGGTTTTCATTAATCCTGCATCCAAAGCATTTTACATACAGCACTTCCAGAAATTACAGCAGCGTTCTATAGTTCTTGCAATAATTGGTTCTTTTGAAAGCAATGAGAATGGAAACTCAATCTACGCTCAAAGCACTCCAGAGCAGCAGTTTAGTGGCAGTTTCACTACGTTGGTAACAAGTCGTTGACAATGCAGAAATTACCTAATTGAGCCTTTCCCTCTAGCAGCCTGCATTTTTCTTCTTTTTTTTGCATAAAGAAAGGCATTCAAATTGCAGGTTGTCATTTTCTTTCTTTCTTTCTTTCTTTCTTTCTTTCTTTCTATTTCTTTTTCTTTTTTAGCTTGGTACAACCGAAATTGCTTCCAGACTCTTTAACCACAACCCCAGGGGGCACTTCTGGCCTAGATTTAAAAAGAACTAAAACAGGGCTTTTAGCACAAAATACTATCTGTGTTCGCATGTTTTTGCATCTTTATACAGAGTGTCACACATAACTTGAGCCAACAATTTGAAAGTGAAAGGCATTTAGGAGGCGAATTGAACTAAATGCGTACTACTCGCACTGGCCTGTAGGTACTCTGGCTATTTTTTATTTCTCCCCATATTAATTATTTATTAATTACTTATTTTTTAATTATGGGCTGTAAACCCAAAATATGAACACTTAGATGTAGAGCACTTTCAGAAACCAGCGACTAAACTGTTTCCTGTACGATACCTACGAAACGTGAAAAGAAGCCGTGTGACAAACCACGAGCGCACTGCTATAATGCTGCTATGGGTTTTCTTTACAATGCTGAAAAAATAACAGCGCTAGACGTATAATACAAGAAACAGTTTATTCTGTTGCTTCTGAAAGTGTTCTACATCTCAGAGTTCATAATTTGGGTTTCCAGCCTATAACAAAAAATAGGTAATTAGGAATTATTAATTAATTAAATAAATTAGTATGGTGAGAAATAAAAAAACAGCCCGAGTACCTCCAGGCTAGTGCGAGTAGTACAGGTTTGGTTCAATTCGCCACCGAAGTGTGTTTCATTTTGAAATTCTTGGCTCAAGTTATGTGGGACACCCTGTAGATAGAGGCCACACAGGATTTTTAAGCATTCACCCCTCCTTGGTGTAACCATGTGGAATGAAATTTTGCAGCACAGCTGTTATGCTCTTTTTTACGCCATTATATGTTGACAAAACTCTGTCATCATCATGAATGGCCTCCACCTTTTCTGTACGTGCAACACGGCCTGTGCACGCTCCCTTGATCTTCTTCAGCTTCTGCTCCAAGTGATGAAAACTCTCTCGAGAGCCAATTTGACCGGCATGGAATGCAATAACTCAAATAGGCAACAGAAAGAGTACAAAGAGCAGAAAGAAGATAGAAAGACCAAGAAAAAATATACTTACTGAAATACAAAAGGATGCTCATCATCGAGGAAAAAAGTTAGTACAGAAAAAAAGGGCGTCAGTCTCCAATATTCTTCCTCGATGATGCAAGTATTATTGTACTTCAGTAAGCATGTACCAACTAGCCCAACAAAAAGTTTTATTAAGAAAACATACACAAGGAGAAAAAGAGATAAAACAGGCACTAAAAAGAGATAATAAAGAAGCAGAGAGCAAGACAGAAAAGGACAGAGAAAAAGAGCGAGAAACAAAATAGAAGAAAGCGATTTAAAAAAGTGCAAAAGAAATAGAAATAAACACAAAAATAAATAAATGAAAATAACAGAGACAATAAACAAACACAGAAAAAAAATGAAAAAAAAAAGATAGGGAAAAAATAAAGAGAAACTAGGAGGGCTGTGCAGCTATATTCTTTCAGGTTGGCACGGCTAGTGTGAAGCTGCCGAAACTTTTTTTCCTTTCATCAGAAATGTCAATTAGATGAGAGGTTTTTACCAGATGGTCCCACATGGCATCTAAATAAAAGGCTCTCATGAGCTTTCTCGGAGTCATGGGTGCATTGCAATATTGTGACAACATTGCTAAAAGGGGTTAAATATCTCCACTAATTTAGCACTTCAGAAAAACGGGTTGTTGGGCAAGTTGGTTCAACCTCTCAGTAGAATTTAGCGCAAAAAACTGAGCCGAAGAAAGAACCACACAAATGCAGCACCAAGATAATTTCGTACTGTGCTCCATTTCAATCTGCATGCATAGTGCTAGTTCCTGTCTATCGATAAATAAATAAACGAATAAATAAATAAATGAATCAATCAAAATAAATAACTACTGCCTGGCTTCTCAGGTGGTGGAGCATAACAAATCAAATGTACAAACATCTATTTGCCTATGGGACATCATTGCATTGCAACGCATCTGCCTCTGGCACCAATTCACTGTTTGATGAAATTTTAGTGGTGTCACGCAGATTACATATATGAAAACTATAAAAACCAGACAACCGCAACAACAACTCAAACTCCACTTTTCCTCATAATTTCATGAGACCAAGTCAACCCAACTGAAAAACAGATAGTCATTCCAGAGATTAGCCTCATATAACTCATTAATGTACTGTTAAAACAAAGAAGGAAGATCACTGCATGATGAGATGCTTGCAACACAAAGCAATAACTAAGATATTAATCTTTAATTGTACTATTTTAATACCATTCAGAGTACATTACCCAATTTCACAACAGAAATGTACCTAGATGTGTTCTTGAGAATGTATGATTTGCTTCTTCTTCATCTCTTGTGTTTGTAAATTTTGTGGTGCATGCGACAGTTGGTACGACACTCTGAAGGAAATGTATACTCGAAGACAAGTCCACAGATTTAGTGCAAATTTGACTTACAAAGGCATAGTTCCTGCAGCTACCCTCTGTGCATCAAAGCACGCTTCTGGTGAGGCACCGAAATTGAAGAAAGTCAGTCTTCATTATGAAAGTGGGAGGAGAACAAGATTCACTGATTCTCTATTACATATTACTTTTTTTTTACATGCACACTCGCATGTGGGCCACCGAATGCTTAGAGTAACTGAAGAAATTTAAATGTTCACTCACGGTTTTCCTCCAGGAATGGTGCCAAAATGAGGTGGTGGCCGCAACGAGGGATGCGCATCAAAGCCTGCAACCTGCGATAAGGACAACTGCAATTCAGCGTCGGTCAGTCATGCTTCCATGCAAGACACGGCCAACCCCACGACCAGGCAATGGCACCACTCCTTCCATTATTATGGCATGTCTTTTGCTTCCTATGTCAATTTCACACCTTGATTCATTATCAAACAGAAAAAGGAAGCAACTCTCCATCAGGCATGGCAGCAGCTATGTAAAGTGTGAAATGAAAGATATATCGTCACGCATGCACGCACACACACACACACACACATATATATATATATATATATAAAGTTCACTTGCTACATGACGCCACACAGGCTGATAAAAGGGTGTTTCACACTCGCCGCTTGGCTACAGATGGCGCTGACTGCCACTCCCACGTTTATATTCACATATAAAACCCACAAAAAGTGGGTGAGGGAAAGTCGCCGTGATAGCTCAGTGGTCAGGGCATCGAAAGCGTTATTCGAAGGTCGTAGGTTCGATTCCTGCTCACGGTAGGTTATTTTTTCCACCCACTTTTCTTTCTTATTTACATTACGTTCGTTCTAATAACTTCCCCTATACATTCCTGGGCATTATTGTCTGTTAGATCTCATTATTATTGTGTCAAAACACGGAAAAACGAGCCCTTAGGTATACACTTCTTTCCCTTTTTTTATATATATATATATATATATATATATATATATATATATATATAGAAACTCGGTTTCTTGTGCACATCCTTAAATGAACTAATAATGGTGGAAGTCTAGCATCACCATTTTCCCAGTTTAAGATTGAGAATGATGTCTTCAGCGCTAAAGTATTTATGATAAAGTATTCACATATCTATCTCTTTGTTATTACAAACTTGGGAAGGCGCATATAAAAGTGCGTTCGAAAGTGTAGCCTGAATGTAGCGCTAGAGAGCCCCTACATCATGCATCGAATTGCAATGAACTCATAAATATAGCTAGCTTTGGGTTTGTGTCCATTGCATTTCAGTGCATGATGCAGTGGCCATTCTCTAGTGCTGCATTTGAACACACTGCTATGCGCCTTTCGAAGCTTGTAATAACAAAGAGATAGAAATGTGAACACTTTAGCATAAATACTTCAGCGCTGAAGACATCATTCTCAATCTGAAATTATGGGCTGGCGTTACTTGCAAAACAAAGACCAATATAAATTACAGTAAAAGCTAAAGCTCACCATGCCCATATGCAGAAATTAAGAAGTAACGAAAAAACTTTGTTTAGCTCTCCTAAGACATCTTGCTGTTATTAAAGTTATTATAAATTTTAAGTATTCAAATTTGCCCACAACATTTAGATGTGGGTGGAACAAACTGTCTGTTAGCTGTAGTAAGCTATGCATAAGAGTTTGCTAGGACAACAAGAGCACTACCATTGGTTGTAGACATGTTTTCACATCTTACATAACATAATTTATTAACAGGTGATGAATCATGAGCCCACTTAATCTTATATAGAATGTACTTCAGTGAAGGCTGTTTCCCTCAGTTTGGATAGAAACGTTTGACTCAGAAAGCTTGTCTAAGCTATTTGCAGGCAAGTTGTACTCAGCATGATCTTGTCTTGGGGCGTCAGTTGGCATCACTGCAAGGGAAGGAGGAGAGTGCAAATGTGTATGGAGCGTGTCAGGGGTGCTAGTGTGTCTTGATGGGGGAAGCTTCCCCAATTACACCCTACTGCTGACTTACACGGTTGCATTTTCTCCTTACGCTCCACTAAAACAACAAACACAATCTCGTATGCCTCCATCATCGCCAGCACATTGCCTCATGTTGGAGCTAACCCACACTATAAACCAGCTTGGAGGCCATGGTTCTAGCACTGCAGTCACGAAAAAACTGTGTTTTCAATTCCAACAAGTTTAAAAAGATAATCAGTGCTTTCTGCTGCTTTGTTTTGAGAAAATTTTGTTACACAAATATTTTCTTTCATCCGCATATTTTTAAAGGCAATTTTATACCAACGTTTACTTCACACAACACGCAGCCAGATCATCCAATGTTTCCCATAACAGCTGTCTTTTCTGGTATCACTGTTCACAGACAATGGCTTCTTAGACACAGTGTGGGGTCGTAGGGACTGTAGCATGACCACCACTAATAGAGAGGTTACGAATTTGATTACCAGCTAATAAATTTAAAGAGGGCAGTGGTGCAGTATTAAATAAGGCACACCAAGACATTTCACCTTGCCGTGAAGCCTGAGTAAAATATATGTGCAAACAAAGGGTGTGAGACCGTATCTCTTTCTCTACAATAAGCTTGTGGTGCCAAACAAAGTCATGGAATGTCCAGCCATGGCCGGTTCATGGGGTGGCCGCTAAAGGTGCCCACCAGAGATCGCGAGTAGGAACTGAGCGCTGAGCTGTGCAGCTGAGGAAAGGCTGCAGGGTTAGCAGCTGCCAGATCAGCTGCAGCCAGTGCATGTGGTGCTCCAGCCAAAGGGTATGGGTAGGGACCTGCAACAACACAAGACTGGGATCAATGAGCGATTCCCTACAATGATACTACCCCTGCCTACTCCAGAGGCCCAAAAAAATAACAGTGCAAAAAAATGGAGTAGTTGATACAATGTTATTAACAGAGAATAAAGCACAAGTGAAACACACGAGGTGACAAAAAATAAAGAGAGACAAGGAAAGAAATGCTTTTGTTGCATTATTCCTTCAAAATATGACTTGTCAATGTTTTTTTGTTGTTGTTGTTGTGTTTCTTTCCCCTCTCCAAAAACCGTGAACCAACCAGCCCGTATAAATACAATCTTAGTGAAACAAAACAATTCCGATTGTGCCTATTTGCAGAAATCCTTAAATTTCTCTGGCATTGTAGATGCAATAAGACTGAATTGGCAAAGTTTGTTCATAGCTGTAAGAAGGCAGAGTGTGACTGAGACAAGGGACAAAGAACACACACAGTACACAAGAGCTTATACAGATATACACCTAAATAAAATCGTCAATAAATTCTTTCTTGGTCTCATTCAACATTATCAGCGACCATGCGTAGTGTGTGTTCATCTCTTGTCTTATTCACACTGAGACTCCTCGCAGATGCAAGGAAAGCCAGAAGCAAAACTGAGCCACAAGAATGCCGTAACATTACGAAAACTGAGGATTTCCTAAAATAAGCTACATATGTGTACAGGTACTAAAACTAACAATACTGTAGACTCTCTGTAAACTGAAGTCTGTTAAACGGAAATGAAACAATTATCTCTGATATGATTGGTTTTACTTGTATTCTGCACCCCTGTGTCATCTGTCAGTAAACAAAACTCCTGTTACAGTCAAACCCCGCTGCAACGAAACTGATGGGGCGCGGAAAAAATTTCGTTGAAGCGAAAATTTCGTTGTAGTGAAATAGAAAAAAATATCGCTGATATGAGCTAGCAAAACAGAGGAACGTTTATTCTCAGAATTCAAAAAATGTCCGTTGCTTCCTACTTTTTCCCAGCAGCGTCACGACGTGATTCTCATTCATGCATAGCTAGGCCACGGTAAAAAGCACTAAAACAACGCCTAAAACCGCTTTCGTGAACAAACCAAACAGTTGCATTAACTTGTTAACACCAGCAGCTGTCCACCGTCAAAAGTATCTGACAACGCCGAGATGGAGGCAGGGTATCGTGAAGCGGCGACTTTTGCATTATTCTATGCCATTCTTATCATCTATCACTCGCGGCTAGCTGATTTTGTTGGTAATGCGGACGAACAGCCACTCTGATTAGTTACCACACTGGCCAAGTGCGAACATAATGATAAGCATCGAAATTGGAAAAGGCATCGTGCCGCGGTTGCACTATAGTGCCTAAAAATGTTACTGGCAGTGTATTTCTAGACACTGTAGTTGCATCCAGCAGCTGCGAAAAAGAAACCATGAACTGAGCGATTGAGCTTCAGCTTCGGATCGTCTGCGGCTCAGAAGCAAGCCAGTGGCAAAGCAAAAGCAGGGCAGTCTCATTGCCATCGCTATCGAGCAATGGCGATGCCCAGTGCTTGCTGAACAGCGGTGGTATAGCGACGGTTTCTGTTGGTGCTAACGCATGTTTTAGACTTATTTCATGCATTTTCAGGCTCTGAAAATAGATAAAAAAATTAATGATTGCGTTTACTGCATAGCAGTAAGTATTTGAGCCTGGAATTGCATCGTAAAATTTCGTTGAAGCGGCATTCGTTGTAGTGGAGTTCGACTGTACATGGAACACATTTCCTGCGTCCCTTCAGGTTTTGTTTAATAAAAGTCTACTGTATTACTCTACACACAAGATTTTTAAGTCATGATAAGACTAAGGTAAACAACCTACAAATTGCAAATAAATAAATGTAAGAGTTACGTTACCATGTAAAAAGTTAAGTGCTAACTGTTAAAGGCCCTGCAACAAGCCACTGTGGCCACTTGTAAGAGAGCAATGTCTCACCAAGGGCAGCTGATTTGGAAGAGGAACCGGGCAGGGATGGCTTTGCTGTACCACTAGAGCCAGGAGTCGTAGAGCCCGAACTCGTGGGGGTTAATGATTTTGACACCGGGGTGGGAGATTTATCACCCTGAAGAAAAAAAAAAAGAATTGCAGACAGTTAGACACACTGCACAAAAGCCAGTTCCAGCGGGACGGCAAAACATGTAATGCCCATGAAATGCAAATAATGAGGTGTCCAATGTGCAAAGAGTGTTACATAAACAGGCATCGTAAGTTAACGCAAACAACAACAATGGTGCACAATGTAAAAGATAGCTGGCAAAACAACAATGGTGCACAATGTAAAAGATAGCTGGGCCAACAGGCTGCTTGTAATGAGCCTTTCTGTGTAAGGAACATCTAAGTGTATATTAAAAAAAAAATGCAATCTTAATCAGACCTCCATGCAAACTTCTTATAATATTGTTAATAACTTTTAGTACCTTTATATGTTAGAAGACAGACAATGCACATGCATTACTGGAAGATAGCGCTTGAATGGAGTAAATTCTAATTAGGTAATGCAGATTCACAGGGACAACATTCTTTTTGAAGTTATCCGGATTCAAACAATTAATCGACCCAAAGAAATGCACAAATATACATGTGTACCTGCACTGAAATGGCTGAACTTGAACAGTTGAGCAATCACAAAAGGCAAAGCAAACATATGTATGACATATGTAGTCACTTTTGTCAAAAGCAGATTGGTGGCACCTGTACAGTGTGGAAGGTAGAAAACTGCACTGAGGCGCACATATCAAATGAGTGTGGGCAGTTTTGGATATTCTCACATCTTATCAACTTCCTCTTGCCCGAACTAACTTATATTCTTGCTTAACTGGAGCAGCGAAACATTTTGATTCAATGAAAGAAGTTTTCGTGAGTATCCTACTTCTGAACATGAAAAGACTTCATCCGGCATTAAAAAATGCTTGCTCCAAAAAAACCTGACCAAATCAAGGCTTCCCTCACCAAGCCATCCTTTGTGGACTTTGAGGAGACAGGGGTACTACGGCTGGATGATGAGCCTGAGCGACTAGGTGGCCTCTCTCGCTTGATGGGGCGCTCACTGCCATTCTCTCGTGGTGACAAGCTTCCATTGTTAGCAGGAGACACAGGGTCCTGGAACATCACACAACACAAACTCAGTGGTCGAAGAGGCTCAAAGCAACAAAGGCAACTGAAACGATGCTCGGCCATATCCCCGGATTTTATGTGTACCTAATCTTAGGAACACTACCACCTATGCCTTAGGATTCCTACAGAAATCTTACAACTGCAGTTGTCAGAAGGACAAGTTCAGTGGTCCTCATTCATATAGCACCTGAATATTTCTATGCTATCTCCATTACCCGAAATCATTTAACACTGATAAATACGCAATTGAGATATAAACTGTGATTTCAAGCTTATAGGCATAATGCTACAGCCACTGAACCACAGAACTATTTCAACTAGTTCAATTACATTAAAGGCAATGGCACTCAGTAACCTCTGCCCTTTATATGCACCAAGATGCTCACCTCATTTGCAACATCAACTTCCTGGTTTTCATCATCGTTGTCCTGAAAATAAATATGGCATACTTCAGATATGAGAGTCTGCAGGAAGAACAAAATTTAAGAGAAAGAAAGTAAAGCATCACGAAGCCTAATTACGAGCTTTGGCCATGCAGCGAGCTGCTCTTATTCACTTTCTATTCAAAGAAGGAGCATCATGTGACTGGTGTTACGCTACAGGCTCAACATAGAATTTCCAAAGCAAGCAGTGGAGAAGGTGCACAGTTGTCTCTAATTTAATTCCCACACTCACAATAAAAACATAGACAGAACATGCATAGAAAAGAAGAAGTTCATGTCCGATTCCTGCTCAAGCTTTTGATTCCGTAAAAAAGACAGACATAAAACTGAACAAATAGCTGGCGCTTTACATGATAGTATCTTACATGAACAATGACATCGTGCTTGTCTTCTTTCCGTCGCTTCTTGTCAGATTCTGTGTCGGGTGTCCTTGTTCTCAACTTTGCATCACGTGGAGAAGGTGAATTTCTCTGTTTAAATGAAAAAAGTTTTTTAGACATACTGGGCTACCAGCACAGGAATATAAATGCACTATCCATATAAACATCCACTTGTTAGATGAATACATAGTAAATAATCATTACCATGTTGACAGTTTAGCACTCAAAGAGCCACTTTCTCATTTCATAGAACAAACTAACTATAGCTCAGGCCGACCTCTCTACCTTTCTGTAAGTAAATTCTCTCTCTCATGGAACAATTTATGATAGAGATGCCATGAAAAGTGATACACAAGCTCAGTATGGTGACATTATCTAAAACAGACACCCTAGCATAAAGCTTCAGAGCTTTTTCGTACCACTGACTTACAGAGGTCGCAAAACAAAGTTGGTTGGAAAGCAAACTGTCACGCAGGAGGTCGTAAACAGCTGCCTTTTAAAAAAAAGCAACTGCTGCGGCTCAGTTGCTTGGTGCTCAATATTTTGGCCACCTGACTACAGTTGCAGTCATAATACACCAATCAACCCATACATAACACACCCATAAACTCCCATTTACTAAAATTTCTTAGTTAAAAGAACAATCCTTCAAATACTGGCTCATAGCTTGAGCAGTGGGTATCACACTCACCCTATCGTCAGCAGTGGCTGTTGATCCAGGATGAAGTCCATATGAAAGTAAAGGACAAGACAAAAATTTAAATAAAAATGAGCGTCCAGTGTGGCAGTGACTTTAAAGCAGTATATCAAAGAAGCACCAGTTTAACAAGTAGCAGCTCCCACACAATCAATGTTAAAAGTTGCAGCCAATGCTGCTAACACCTCTTGCTTTCTTCTTCTGTGTAAGGAAACACGAACTCATTTTTATAATAATTTACAGTGATGGAGATGTCATGACAGCGATGGTCATTGGTATACAAAACCAAGATATACAATGGCTACAGAATGAAGGTATTTCCTCCTGATAGTGCCTCTGTTTTTATTCCTTAAACTGATAGAAAAGTGAAAAGCTAAGTTTATGGAAACAAGATAAGTATTCTTTAAGAACTCTATTCTAGTCAATTAAGCCACTGTAGGTTCATTAGCAAGAAATTTATGTAATTAAGATTATGAAAATTCTTTAGGTACTTTATTGTAGTTGGATTTTGCCATTGCAGGCTCATTATAGTATGGAATGAAACGGATGTCATATTCAAAGCGTCCCTCTTGAATTTCATGCCAATATCTCAGCACCTGAACATTGTTGTGTCACTGATCTCAACATTATTTTTTTTCGTGCTTTTGACAAATTGGTTCAATAACATTTTATAAAGCTTGCTATCTGAAACCTCTTGCTTCGTTAGAGCACAATGTAATGTTTTCACTCATGAAAATTATGTAAGCCCCAACAAACCCCGTCGAAATATGTGACGTTGCTGCACGTTGGTGCAGGAATACCAAGGTTGTGGTGCCACATGTATGATCCATTGGTGCATTTCATCGCTCACCCAGCATGTTCCTGTAAAACTGGTGCTTCCAGAATTATGGCAGGGCAATTAACTAATCAGAGAGAAATTGCTTTTCTGTGCAAAACCAGTGGCTCAGCGTATGCACCTTGCGCAGCAGCAGCTGCTGCAGCAGCCCGCTTGTCGTGCTCCTTGAGTGCGGCCACGGGCGCCAGGCCCGAGGAGAGAGCGAGCAGGCTGGCCGCACTGTTGGGCGGCCCTAGGGCCAATGCATGTGGCATCAGCGGACCCATGGCACCAGGGCCCCCATGCGCGAGCTGCTGAGCCTGCATCTGTTGCTGCAGGGGAGAAAAAGAAACGCACGGAAGGAGGGATCAAATCATTAATAAATTTGCAAAGTGTAAGCTATGGCAACTTAATGCCATTATGATTTTGGCAAACACTGTTAGTATTAATATATGCAATTGTATAATTTACAAGAGCCAATCTATAAGTGATGCTTCTAACACAGCAAATTCTCTTCAGTGGCCATTTCTATCTCATATCATAAACAGCCATCAAATAGCTCCCGTTTATCCAAAAACGTTATGTAATCACTCTTTTTTATTTTCCCCAGTAACTGCCGATGAAGAACGCTCCGCGGTATTAGCTCTAAGGGACACCAGCACTGGTTTAGAATACATTTCTGTCTTCCATTCAAAACATATCGCACCTTTAACATCTGAGACACTTAGTACTACATATAAGTAATCATATTTTCAGAATTGGTATTTTTCCATGTTCACTAAAAAAAGCTGATATTATTGCGATAGTTATTAAGAAAGGCCATAAATCTGAAGTGTCTATTTATATTCCTAGTTCTGTTTGTTCAATTAGCAAAATTGTTGAAAATTTGTTTTCTAAGCAGTTCATTGCTTATATAAAAAATTTAGTTTGTCAAGTCACAATCACTTTACAGTTTGATCTGGGCACTGAAAATTCTAATAACGTAATAGATATATAATCTTTAACTACCTACATTCATCCCTTGTTTGACAATGGTAACTTTGTGGCGGTAAGTTCATTGGGACTTTACTGAGGTATCGATATGATATCACTATTCATACAGCACATCACTACTTACACAGCTTCTCATTTCTAATCTTGAATCATTTGTGCTATAATTAGTTTAGCTAGCTGTATATAGTTACCATACTAGGCCACTGTTTCTTAATTAGATATTATTTGTATTTTATACATGTTCTTGTTCTTGGTTCACTAATTTACTTTTTTATTGATTCTCGTTAAGTATTATTTATGATCCAACTGCAGTCTTCTACTATGGGACCCCATCTGTTCCTGTTTCGCAATTCAATGTACACTTATATAACAAACTGACTTTGACTAAATAGTTGCAAGAAGTATAACACTAAGATTACATATAGGCATTGATGGTTACTTTATGGTTCAGTCTTTGTCTTTGTTGGGTGCATACATTTCATTTAGGCTCTAAATTGCTATGGAAATCAAGAGGCTCAAGAAAAATTTAAGCACCATGTTCACTACTATCTCCCTAACTCCACACACCCAATACAGATATTGCAACCTAAACAGATGAATTAAAAATTATATCTCAATAAGCTTGTCACCACTGAAAAAATAAAAACTACAATGTTTATCATCACAAAGCAACACACAGACTCTGCAGATATGACATGTAGTAGTTGGGTGCTTTCGCCTAAATACATTCTGCGGGAGTAGCAAAAAGCCTAAGTACACCACCTCCCTCCATCCCCCCCTTACAACTCAGCAAAAAAAAAAAAATACTGTTGCTGCTCGATTTCACCCATCACTATGTACTGTAGCACGCAGTGTAAGTTTAAACATAGCCACTGAGCCACCACGGCGCCAGATGTGCAAAAGCCTATTGCACAAGTTCATCGTGTCAGATATTGACATATCTAAGCATGATGTGCGAACTTCGCCCTGCATTTGATACGGTAGAAATTATCATATCTTCTTGTACGGCCACATTACACAGTTGCAACAGAGTGTCACTGCATTGATGGTGTTTTTTCTTTTTCTTTAGCTCTTTCATTCACCATTCTTAATGACTTTTCCTAAAAATAACGGAATAATACAGAAAGAAAAGTGCCTCGTATGATCTCAACTTTTTATAAATGAAAATTTTCATTGAAATGCTCTAGTTCTATTCCAATCCTTTAGCAGGGGTGCAACAGCCGAAATACAATTTGGAGCAATTTTTGGAGCAGCAAAATGTTACTTTTGGAGCACTAAGATTCAAGTTTGAGCAGGTTCGGTGAAAAAAAAAAAACATACATTTTTTTACCATAAAATACCAAATTTGAAGCAGTATAAATAAGAAGGTCTACATTTTTAAATAAAAATATGTATAAATCATTCAACGACATCTAAATCGTGCAGTGTGAACGTGAGCACTGCTGTTTCAATGAAAGTAGTATTTTGAGCCACCGCATTGAGCAAGCAGTGATGAAGTCAATATTAGCATTTGCTGCGCCTGTCAAGTCATTTGACAGTCTCTGCGAATTTATATATGGATCTGCCAAGCTCGCGACCTTGAAGTTTGGGAGGCTTGTAAAGCCAAGGAGTAGGGGTGGAAAAAAGAAAACTGGTGCACAATTTAGTTTTTTTTTTGGGGGGGGGGGGGGAGCTGAAATGTCATACACTGTTTCACATAATTGCCAGTAGCTTATTTAGACGTCAGTTATAATACTGGCACTCAGAATTATACGGCGTACAAACTCACGAGCAGCCTAGCAAAATGTTCAGTGTCCTGTGAATAGCGCTAACAGCACCTTGAAAACTCAATATTCTTTTCCGCTGGGCACCGGTGTACTGCGGCGAAGGTAGCTTGAGCAGCATTCTCTGCACGCATTAGAACCAGAGCCAAAAAATTTTCTAACCGCTCCCCCCCCCCCCCATTTCTCACCTTTTTCTCTTCTTTCACAGGGGCGGGGGGAGAGGGGGACGGGTTTATGCGCTGTTTCGGCTCCCTTTCAAAGCGCGTTCGACCATGTAAAGTTACAAAGCGTGCGCCCGTTTGCCCGGCGACGGTACCGGTATCGACGCCATGACCATGGCCGGAACAACTTGTGTGTCACTGCTAAGGCAATCGACATGCTCGCATGCTCGCTGGTGTTGGCAGCATGTTGAACTTGTTCACGCGAAAAAAAAAAAAAAACGCTGCACACGATTCCAGCTTGAGTTCCTAACAAGCCATAGCCGCGTTTTCAGGCTAGAAAATTCGCATTTCCCTCGAAGCATTGGTGGATACAGCAATGCATTTTCGCCCCAAAGTTCTGTCGTCCCCCCCGATGGATATCCGCTGCGGTCAACGTACCGATGGGCGCGCATCATTGTTACCTTATCTGGTCATATTTTAAGTACATTATAGGCACTATAGTTGGGGTCTGCACGCTTTGACGGATGGCGCAACTTGCAGGTGGCCGACGTGGCCTGCATTTCTCGTCGAAATTAGCGCACCTGAGAAAAATTTGAGGCTGGCTGGGCATTTTGGCGCAGCGTGGCGCAAGTTCAGCAAATTTCACGGTTTTGGCGCAGCTCGGCGCAACAGCCTGAAATTGTATCAAATTGACGCAGCTGTTGCACCCCTGCTTTAGCTGGGTGGGCGACTTCGATTCAAAAAGAGAGCTATTTCTCGTTTTTTTTTTTTTACTTTTCTCTCCCTGAGATGCGTAGTGCACGCTGTTTAACTAGGTTCTACCGTTTTAATCTGCCCCAATAATCCAGCACCGGTGCAATCCCAACTGGACAGCGCGCCCCACTGAGCGGTTCGATCCCAGCGGAGGCAACGTTATCCCATTCATGCGGCGGAGAGCAGGAGGCATCGTTGAAAGAGAGGGCCTCGCGAACAGGAACCGCAACGCTTCTCCCCCCGCCCTCTGCTAGGGAAGAGAAAATGGGAGGCGGTAAAGAGTGGAGGAGCCCTCCTACTCACCATGAGGTGCGCCAGGCCGGTGTGCTGCTGCTGAAAAGAGACCAACACGCCGGTCACCACGCAGCACACTCTCTTCTCGCGGGCGTCTCGATTAAGCGCTCGCCGCCGGCCGCGCGGATAATTAAATCGGCCGCGTCGGAAGAGGAGGCGAAGGGCGCCAGCAGACAAGCCGCGTAATGAGCACTCGCCGCCGCCGGGGGCGATCGATGCCTCCCCGACCGCCACCGGCGGATTAGCACGCCGACTCCCCCTCCACACCTCCGCCGCCGCAACCGCTATTGCGCAAGGCTCCCCCCCCCCCCCCCCCCTTTCACCGCGGGTCGCCCCTGCCAACCTCGCGGGGCCGGTAATCGCACACGCGCACCGTTTCCCCATGCGGGGCTAAAAGCGCCTTCACCGAGGTGGAGGAGGAGGGTAGGTCGGGCACTGGCAACTCCGCGTACATCGACAAGCGGGAGCGCGGCGAGGCGATGTCAATGGAACAACCGAGCAAGTTCCCCCACCTCTACACTCGCCCCATTTCCGCCGAATTTATCCGCCGGAGACACGAGCGAGAGGGCATCGGGGCTGCGGGGACGTAGGCTCTTTCAAAGTACTGCACCCTCAAGTTTGATCTCGCTATAGACAGGGGGTTGCGTACTGCGGCCGCGCACGCCGCTTTCAACAAGGGTGTCAAGGATAGCTGCTTGTCAGAGCTATACGCATGGGAGACACGGTACGTCACTCATTACGGCGTGTTAGTGAACTGATTAAGCGTAATTGCCTCTCTACTACTCCGGCAGAGAGCTGATCGTCGCAGAATTACAAGAGTAAAATTTAGAAATGAGGAGACACAAACACAATTGGTTGTGATTGGACGCAATTCGTAGTCATTTAATGTCGTCAACTAAGTTTCGATCAATTGGTAGAGCGTCGGACGCTTAATTCGGTGGTTGTGGGCTCAAATCACTCCGAAAAAAAAAGGCTGCTTTCTCGTTTACATTTATTCATTTCAATGTATGTCATAATTATCACACCACAGCTTTTAAAAACAAACAACGTCTCCTATACTTTCCTTGGCATAATTGTCTGTTAGATTTATTTGGCTGTGTCTACCAAAATAAACGAACCCCTCACAAAAAAAAAGAGAAAAGCTCAAGGGGGTTTTGAAAGTACGTCCTGCGCGTGCTGCACTTGCGGTTTCGTTTCTAGTTACGCAATAAACGGTTTAAGCTTGCGCATTATCAGGACAATACACGCAATCTTAGCAACGCATGCGGAATAACTTTACCCCTCCTTCTCCACGACAAAAATGAAGGAAATAAACATAAAAAACACTGAAACTTCGTATATTGTGATAAGAAAGGTCGTGACATGCAACAAACATCGTTTATGTTTAAAAATGAAAAAAAAAAAACTCACCACAAACTGTTAGAAATTATTAAAACATAACGCTCATTTTTCACAAGGTAATCAAATGCACGAAACCAATAAAAATGCAAGAAATTTACCTCACTCCTTCTGCCACTTGTGAGTTAATTATGCTAGTGATTTTCTGGACTTTTAAGCCAGGGAATCGACTGCCACTTATCGGCGCGCGTAAACCACTCACGTACCCCGATAATGGCGTTGAGTTCAGTCATGGTGACTTGCTTGGCTCGTTCCACGGCTGTCGCGACTTGCTGTTGATGCTGCGTTGCAGAGAACGTCTGAATCATCAAATGGAAATGCACTGCACCAATATGACTGCCGTCCAATGAGGCCGAGCTACCACTCGCTGGTGCCAGCCAAGCTCACAACCGCCAGCCAACACATCACAGATTCCAGAAAAGATCAGGCACTTGTCGACCACAGAGAATGGAGGGAAGGGGGGCGGGGTTAAATCCACTTGATTTTCAGTTTTGTTGTGTATGTATACACGAACACATACAAACGCACACACAATACATAATGGTTAACACTTCCCACCTTCAAAAAATTAAAGAGGCCTTGAAACACTTTTTCAAGTAACCATTCAATGGATTCACTAAAAGAGCTCATTGCCTCACGAATTCAATGCCGCAAAAATTTTAAGAATCCGTCCAGTGCGAGTGGAGTTATAAAAATTTGTTGCACGCTGCATTTGCGTTATATTTTTTTCTCGTCCCGGCGAAAGAGCTGGAGGCTGCAGGGAGGGATGACAGGGGCAAAGAAAATACATCATGCGCGTCTCGTTGACCTTCAGCACTTTTTTTTTCTACGAATACGCAGTTTTTTTTTTTTTTTTTTTTCAGGGTGATCGCTCATGCACTCGAGGACAAGTCGCGGCCTCCCGCGGCGATCTCTGTTAGGAACGAGCGCGCCAAGTTCAAATCAGCCAATGACGGTTAGATGGCCTTCTACGCGGAATGTTTGAGCGTTTTCCGTCATTTCTCGAGAGAAGAGAAAGCAATTTTTAGCAGACTTTGATAATTTATTGTGAACTTCAGGCCGCGTGGTGAATATCTGGCTCGCGTGTTCTCAGATGCCTCTACTACCGATCGGCAGCGTTTTCTCACCATGCTCAAAAAGTGTTGCAGAGCCCCTTTAAGGCCGCTTGGGGCGCCAAGCCTGGAGGAAGGGTCGAGCCATGGGCCGCCTTTTCTTTTTCTGTACTTCTCTATTTTTCTTTTTTTTTCATTTCTAATTACTTCTTCCTCACTCTTAACATATTTCTCGCTCTATTTTTTGTTCGTTCTCTCACTTGCTTTCTCTTGTTTTTTTTTATTTATATATGTGGCTTTGCCTCCGTTACGCCAAGCACACTATATTTTTTTTCGATGATGATAAGCACTTGAAGAACAAGAGGAAGAACACTTCTCGTCCACAAACGTGGCGCGCTCGATGTGCTACGCCAAGTAACCACGACAGCATCCGACAGCCCCCCCCCCCCCCCCAAGTACCCCGCTTTTAAAAAAACAATAACGAGTACTGTTCACGAAAGGTTTGCGATGCAATGGCAACAATTGCCCACATACTATGGGAGTGCTGGAGTTTAAGAGGACACAACAGACAGAAACCACGAAGAGGCCATCTTGAATCGCAGGGCACGCTTGGAGGAGGCTCTGCTGACCAATGCGTTAGTCTATAGAACAACTGCGGGCCGTCCAGCGAGCCAAGGAAGACGCCCGAGCCCAAGGGCCGGGGTCTATGCCTATAGGCCGGGGCTGAGGCGCGCACGAAATGAACTTCACTGAACATTATTAATAAAGTTCTTTCTTAGTCTTCTACGCCTCTGTTCGTGACCTATGCATGCGGACTGAGCAATAAACACATATATATCTGCTAGCCTCCCACACGGATGCTATATGCAGCCACGGCGGCGACGAACCAGGTATTTTTTTTTTACAATAGCTGCATTCTGCTAATATTTTGTGGGTAAATATATGCTGCTCGCCTGTTTTACCCAAAGCAAGGCTAACACTATACAGTGGACAGTAAAGCGCGCGCCCAAGTTCATTCATGTCGGTAGTGCTGTGCAAATGAATAGAGGCATTTTATACAATTACACACCATCAAACAACCGCAATTTTGATCAGTTAGATGCATCCAAAATTGTATGTTGTGGCATTACGATACAGCAGTACAAATACATTTTGAGTTACTCTTACGTGTAATCGTGTGAGATACTTCCAATTCTGGCAGCCAGAAGAGTCACGCCACCTTAACCAATCCCTAAAACGGATCCCCGGATGCCGTGGATATTTGAACGGCAGGGGCCGTTTTATCGATTCGAAAACCTGAATGAACTAACCTCTTGAGAAAGGAATGGCAGGATCTGGGCGATGATGGCGTTCAACCGCTTGGCCACCTCAGTCTGCAGAAAAAAAAAATCCAACATTTGTTTTAACTGCAATATTTTTTGATAATTCGCGGGCGCTAGATAGTCATAGAAAGGCACCGCTTACCTGCTTGTGCATTTCGACATTCAGACCATACGACATCTCGTAGTACTGCCGAAAAGAAGAGAACACATGGGTTAAAGGAAAGCTCATTCCTTCATTTTTCAATCTTTATTCAAATCCTATAACCCTACCCGAACTAGCCTACAAACGAAGCCTTCATTAGAGTGCACAAAGTACTCTTAATTACCAAGAACATCTTACGAGCAATGAGGGCGCACATTTTCCTTTCCAGAAAACACGTCTCGTTTGAGTCACGCGTTTCGGCAAATTTCACTTGAAACTATGAAGCTTTCATTGCAGTTCCCAGTTCTTGCACCTGCCTGCAAGATTCGAATACATATACCTATAAATGAAACAAGCCCCAGCTCATTCGTCACCCACGATATTTGAAGGACGCATGCAGCCCATCCTTTTCTTGGAGGGCGCGCGATGCAACGGCTTCCACAGCCACGACCGCTCACTGCCAAGGCGAACGAAACGCTTGAAGAACCCTGTCGTTTCTCTGAGCAGCCACTGTTAGTCACAACCAATGTGTAAGAATAAGAAGTACGTACAAAAGTACAACAAACGTTTTCTTATTTGCACGCGATTTCAAACTTGCAGGTGTGCATATAAATAAGACCTTCCTACATACTACCCCCACCCTTCAAAATCCCCTTATGCGAAGGTGCGAAGTCTGCCCCACAATTACACTTAGTCAGACTTGTCCAGCAATTACAGCCGGGTTAATGCCTTGCAGATTTTTTGACAATAATCCTGATGTCTTATTCCAAGAAATACTCACTTCCCATCTTCAACTCAACTCCCGGAAAGTCAAGGAATAAAGGCAAAGGTCATTGCGAGAGGCAAGTCATCGCTTCATTTTCATTTTTGTTTTTCATACATTATAAAAAAAAGACTCGAGCCCGGTATAAGGGGTGATCCAGTAAAACCTTGGTCCCCTGCGCACGCCCATGATTCCCTTCAATCTACTCAGCATACACCGAATGAAAAGAGACCTCTCGACTTATTCTCGTTCTCTCTTGAACCTTCCTTTAACGAAGGACGCGCTGTGTGCGGTGAGCAGGATTTATAAATGTCGACGGGCATCACTCACCATGACATAGTGCCTCTGCATCTCGGTCTTCTCGCTGGCCAACTTCTCGCACTCGAGCTTGAGGCTGTGGTACTGCGCCTGGAGAAAGTTGAACTCCTCTTTGATGCGGTCGCACGTCTCGGATACGGTAAACTTGAATGGCTGGCCCGCCTGCGCCGGAGGTCCCTGCGCACGAAACGTGCGGGGCCGATAAATATTTCCATCCATACACCGTACTACACGCAGAGCATTGTCGCGCGAAACATGCGCGTACCACGTTGTATACGTCAGTCCGAACAGTACATGCCCTCAAAAAGGCAAAAAGTGCTAGGGCGCATACAGGCGCCACTCCGCTATGAGCTGGACCATTGTGTGGCAAGACGGAACTGAATTCTAGCGCTCTGTGTGCTATGCCCATGTCTTCGTCGAAATGAAGACGAGAGTGAGCAAAGCTTTAATGTCACATTTCTCGTGAAATTTCCTAAGAAATCTGCACATCGAATGTTGCAAAGCCTGCAGGAAGGATGTCGATAGCCGGCGCGACGCGTTGGCACTAACCTCTCTTTATATACATTTAATAATAAAGGGAAAAAACTGCGCACAGATGGGTGCAGTACTTTAACAACGACGATGATGCAAGATCGGGATGTTTCTTACTTCACAAAGAGACGAAATTAAGCGATTTTTAAAATTAAAACTGCGAACTGCGGTCGTGGAGCTCAGAGGAGTGCATTTAAGAAATGTGAGAATTCAAAGGGAAGCTAAATCGACTCGCAAAGGAGCATTCATTTTAAGGTGACCACGCTAAATATATAGGAAAGTTCGCGCTAACTAGAACGACCTTAAAGTGGCCCAGCAACACTTTTTTAGCATGGTCAGAAAACACTGCCGATCGGTAGTAGAGGCTCCCGACAACACGCGAGCCAAATATTATAGCACAGCACGCGGGCTGGAATTCACAATAAATCATCACAAAAATAGCTTCCTCTTCTCTCAACAAATTACAGAATAAGCCTAAAATTCACTCGTAGTAAGGCTATCTATCAACCATTAGCTGATTTGAACATGGCGCGCTCGGTTGTTACAGAGCTCGCCGCGAGAGGCCGCCACTTGTCTACGCGAAAGAGCGCGATCGCACTGAAAAAGCCGCGTATACCCATATTGAACCACGTTCGATAGCGGATATATTATTCAATATTACAGATATTCATTCACACCTCAGATGCGTTTTAGGTCGCGAATCGCTACTAGGGAGTCGATAGCTACTCGTTGATGCAAAAATCTTAACATAAGTAAATTTGATGTCGGTGCTCCCTTAAGAAATATAATGTTCAAAACTTTCTAATCCGACGTTTTGCAAACCGATCTACAACTTTCTCATTGAAATTTTTCACCCATCTTCGTTTTTTCAAAAGTAATTTAATTAAACAGATCTAATTAAACAATATTTTAGAACACGCGAAAAAGTTTGACAAACTCCATGGACCGGTCAGCAACAATTGGTCGCGTCGTAATTGCATGCGTCGGCATATTTTCAAACTGTGTTTAAAGTTAGCTGGGAGGAAGTAACGCTGGTCCCGGTAGAATAAAGAAAAATAGAGCCCGACGCACGTTGGTTTTGCACGGTATATTTGCTGACTGACTGGTCAGCAAATATACCGTGCAATATACCGATTGCTTTGACAAAGGCTGGTGGACCAGCCTTTGTCAAAGTAACAAGTACATGTCAACGCGTTTGCTTATAAATACGATTCACATGGTAAAATACAGATCGGCGACGTATATCAGCGACTAGACAATTCATAGCGTGAAGTGTTCATGACGGTACAGTTAGATATTATGGAAAAAAACATAAATATATATACAGAAATGTAGAACACTAAAAAACAGAAATCACTTCTACGCGCACACAGCATAACTCTGTAAGAACCGGAGATAGATAATGATAAAACTACAATGAAAGCATGAATATCAAAACACTACGTGATATCACTCAGATTATGCGTCACATACACAGCTCAGTCATTGTGATATGAATAAGATGAGTAGTCGATACTTTTAGTGCACGTGCGCGTTCAAATACAGTCTTGCATCCACATTCGTGATAGCGGCGGCGCTTAAAAGTAACTCTAAACCTTGGATACACAAATATACACAATAACAGAAGCATTAGAGACGGTATCCAACAAGCTCAACCAATGACGCTACTGGCCGTGGGTTAAGGCTGATAATGCTTGGTGGGCACGCTAGAAAGCGTGCCTGTACTTTCGTTTATGCCTGATGACACCGTATTGAATTTGTAGATGAGGTATGATTCGCGGATTTCCCGATCGTCGTGAGAATGAAAGCCCGATTCAGGTATAGTGACCCTAATTTTTTCGAAAGAGTGCCCTGGTAAGCGAATATGTTTTGAGAGCGGGAGGTTAGGTAGCGTATGCGATCTATGGTTGTTGAAGTGTATTCGGAACGATGTTTCTGTATGGCCAATATACTGTTCTTGGAAGACGGCGCACAAGAGCATGTATAACGTTAGAGCTATCGCAATTGAAGGAGCCGCGAATTTTAGGGGTGAAGTTTGACGACGTACTAACGGCTTCCTGGGTGGTTTGCATATGTATGCAAACCTTGCAGCGTGATTTGTTGCAAGGTGCACAACCAGATGTTGTGGGTTCGTTTAATTTTGACGATCAACTTGGAGCATCGCTCTACGTCACCGTCATCCCCGTTTTTGAAGAGGTCGCAAATACTCTCCCTTGATCAAAACCAGTGACGTCACGGTGACGGGACGGGGCGTTTGACGGCTGTGGGAACGAGCCCTATAAGTTTCCATCGCCGGCGCGGGGACGGAGCCCCACTCCGCATTGCACCAGGGCCGGTTCCCCCTCGGCGCACCTGACGAACAGAAGAGATCACAAGAGAACGCGGGGATAGAACGACTGGGTGTTTGCATGGTCATGGAGAAAGGGATTTGTACAAAAATTTGCTGCGCTCGGCCTTGCAACTACCGCCGTCTGTCCGTATTCTCTACGTTTTTTTTTTTTTTTGATGTCACATAACGCCACGGGTCGTTTGACGGCTGTGAGAACGAGCACTTAGTTTGTCACGTGACACACGGTCCAAAACTTTCGAGACGTCTAAAAAATCACAGCAAATCCACGGAGTGAATGATGATTGGTGGGGCGAAGCGTTCATCAGTCCGTCCGTGCTTCCGTCCGTCCATGCGTCCGTCTGTGCGTCCGTCCATGTGCTCGTCCATCCGGGTGACCATCGGTACGCCCGTCCGTCCATGAGTTCGTTCTTCCCTCTGTCCATTCGTTCGTCTGTTTGTCCATCCGTCCGTGCGTCTGTTCGTGCGGCTGTCCCTCTGTCAGCCTGCGCGACCGTCCGTTCATCTGTATGTCCGTCCGTCCATCCATCCGTCTATATAGTGAACACTCCAAGTACAGCCATTTCACATGTTTTCATCGTGTATTCATCATATACAAGTGCCACCGTCCAGCGGACACTCTAAGGACCACTCTTTCGGGTATGTGCCACCGGTGGTTACGTACTACAACCAGGGACACACAAGCCACGCAATAAGGAGCTTCGCCGCTAAAAAAGTAAGATCGATTTGATTCTGTTGGTCGACACTTAGTGATACATCGTGTACAAGTTCAAGTAGTTGCGTGACTGTGGAGACACATTTTCGAAATCCATTCCTTAATTATTTATGGAACTAGCATACGCATCGATGAATGCTCGTTTTACTAACAGGAACGTAAAAAAAAACAGCAATTTACGAAGCCAGTTTAGATAAGGTGTTATTACGGCGCTTAGTAATTACTTTTACTACCCTCTTCTGCAAATAAACGTATTGGCATGCTTGTGTGGCTTTGTGTGGCATGGACATATACTGCAAACGAAAAATGACGACGCTACGCTGACGATAGAGCCCATTAAAAAGTTCTTGCACATATGCGACCTTCAACATGCCCCAGACGGCGAGGTATTGAAACACGTAGGCGTATACTAGTTCACACGGCCAGGCATCCTGACTAATTGGAGCTTAGCAGCCACTCTGCACATGAAACGTAAATACCTGCGCTGACTTGTTTATGCTATTTTGTAAGCACGAACTGTAACGGATGTCGTTTTTGTTCTTTGTTATGCGGAGGCGGATCAACGGGTATACAACAGGTGTTTCTTCGTACACGGACATTTTTTTTTTTTAGACCGTATAGTGTCTATAGGATTCTGCTATTTTTGCAAGCACAGTGACCTTTTCACAGGCGGCTCTTCGGGCACCGCCATAATCTACTCTGGGCTGCGCTGAATCGGCATGGCCCCTCAGAAGTGCATTGCCAGAGCTGTGACATGATCCTTTGTACTACAGCGCATGACGGCGTTGTTCTCTCTCCAGTAGAGAGATGAACTTCAGTAGCAACGAAATATTAACGATAATTTTCCCAAGATACGCTCATAAAGTTTTGCCAGATAATTTCACTGCGCATTTCTTAACCAAGGACGATGGCCGAACAACCGTTCGAGGAAGTAGCTTAAGCCCTGTCATCGCAACAATACGTTTCCACCTTTGGCTGAAACTGCCAAATACAATTTTTATTTAAATAATTCTTATGGTGGTTTTGGAACGTTAAACCCCCATATCAATCAAGCAATCAATCAAAATAATTCTTACTTTATTCCAATGTGCACAAGTTATGTGCTCCAAGGCTACCAGCAAAATCGATACGGTGTAGCAGAGGCGTAAGCCGAATTTTTTTTTTTTTTTTTGAGGGGGGGGAGGCACGGGCCCCATGTGGCACTGCACTTGGCTACGCCACTGCAATGTAGCAAGCGCTCACTCAGTGCGCACATTAACCATTATATACAGTTCGCATCTATACAGACTCGTTAAGTATATCGCCGTTCTTCCTTATGCGCGAAAAAGAAAGCGCCGAGCACCCCTCCCAGCACATCACGGCTTCAGTCAGTGCAAATATGCAAGGCAAACAGCACGGGGTGTGAGTAACGGAGGCCTGTCCTCTTCAGCGAAAGAACAAACAGTGCGCAAAGGAACCCGCGCTTCGACAAAACAGCTCGGCGAAGAGGACCGGCCCGTGTGCGTACAGCTGAGTGTACACGCCATGGGGGCTCAGCAGTTGCCTTTACCGACGTGTATGTACACACCGCGGAGGCTCAGGTGGGCCAGTGGCGGGGCACACACGACGAGGGCACCGACACCTTGACGCGACCTATGCGTATATGTGCTCGCTGCTCACAACAGCCGCACGCGTGCTACACGAAGTATAAAAAAAAACGCAAACGAACACGGGAGGGGAACACAGAGGGAAAAAAAATGCGGGCGAGTGCAAGGGTAGTTGAAATAGAGAAGCATGAACCTAAACTGGCTTAATGTGAAGCAGCTTACTTAAACATAAAAGGATGAAAAAAAAAAGTATTTGTACGTTCAGGAACGAAACACCAAAAAGGCGATACATTGCCCAACGAAACCGTGCGCGAAGCGTTGAAGCTTTCGGGATTATGAAAAAAAAACATGCGCCCACACGTGCTCTGCCGAATGATAAAGCGAATGCCAAGGGCGTATATCCGGGAATTATCTCTTTCGGGGTAGTTAGGAGGGGGGGTCGGCTACCCCTCCCCCCTAGGTAGCTTATAAGCGCTGCATCCTTTCAGCCTTTTTTCCCCCAGGGTATGTATACGTACACATGGCATCAATATTGTGGCATCAACATGGCGTGGGTAGCAATATATCAGTATGAAATTCTGCGCTCAAGCTGCCTTTCTATGTTTTGGAAAAAATTTGTGGTTACCACTGGCGAGTGCTTATATTTGTGCATCCCAGAGAAATCCAACAAACATTCAATAAGACAATTAATTCATCCTTATTTATTTATGTATATCTATTTATTTATTTATAAGCGAGTGCCATTTACATGCAACTTGTTCGTCTGGCTCAAAACCCATTCGCGAGGTAAAAAAAAAAGAAGAAAAAAGCAGCGTCTATTATTTTAATGTCTAGCACGGCGTTTACAGAGCAACGCTCCGGAGCGATATACTCATCTAAATTCTGCACACACACGACAGTGTACTTTTACTCGCTAATTATTATACGCTGCCTCAAGTTCATTGATCGACCGCCCATTGCCACGTTGAATGTTAACCGGAAGTTTCCTCACAATTACATTATGCCGTTTGCGCTCTCAGGTTGACTGTTCTGCCCGACATACCACCATGCGCTGTCAAAAGCGAGACATGTTCTTTTGAATAACGGCCTCCAGCACAACTCGAGTCGCGCATAAGTGCACTTTCCTGACCTAAGCCTCGGCTTGCAGCCGAGCAGCTGGTCGGCTTGACTGCCCCGCTCACCTGTCTGTCATTGTTCACTTGAACAAACACTGCTAGGCACCTTTTTTTTTTCTTTATATATACCGGCATTCGTACAAAAGGTCGGGCATTTCAACCTCGTAGAATGAACCTTTCATGCCCATGTTCACTGTTTCTTTCGTCTTGTTCGGCTCTTTTGTTTTTATTATTATCATCATTCCCTCCAATTCTAAACGGTATGCAGTAGCCTACTAACACATGTAGCAATCTCAAAAATATTTCCCTGAATAACCTTATAACCTCTGCATGAAGCAAGAGCGACTTTGATTCAAGGCGCCTTCTAATGCAATCTTCGAAAATAAGCGTGACAATGAGCCCGCCGCCAGAGTGATGCATCAGCGAGTTATACGTCTCTCTTGAACGGAGTGTCGCACGAATAGCGAGCGCCTTGTAGAATCGTCAATGCATTGTAGGAGCACAATAGGGTGCCTTCTCGATCGAAAGAGGCTTCGCAGTGTGTTCCTGTGTACCATTAACAAAATACGGCTGCTGACCCGCAGGTCGCGGTATCAAATCCCGGCTGCAGCGGCTGCATCTTCGCTGGAGGCGGAAATGCTGTAGACTCGTGTGCTTAGATATGGGAGCACGTTAAAGAATCCCAGGTGGTCGGAATTTGTGGAGCTTTTGGGACGTTAAACCTTACATATCAACCATCAATTCATTCACACAATACCCGCTGCCATCCACCCCAACTATAGTGCCTAAGAATATCCTCCCAACTATAAGATCGCAAACTTTCGCAACCCGACGCACCACGTTCCAATCTAAAATCTCGACCGTGCATACGCTCGCTCTTTTTTTTTTACAAAGGGCACACGTTTTCCAGAGACGCACGCGCAGCAACAGACGCCGAATCGTACGACCGCATTAATTGGCGGCAGAAAGTGACCAACCTACATGGAAACACAGACGACGATCGATCACGGTGGCAAGCGTTAAGGACGAAAGAGAAAGAGAGAGACATCAAAAGGGCGAAGAGGGGGTAAACGTCCTGACGCGTATAGCGCATACGCGACAGCTGTACGCACAGTTTGAAGGCAGACGTGGCACTGGCGGTTTAAACAAAGAAATAGAAAAAAAGAAAAACTGAAAACACCGTCGTGCCGTGCACTCGGCTGTCATGCACGGCGCGTCCTCTTTGTCCTAAACGATTGCATCGAGGGCATGTCGTCTGTGTAATGGAGGTCGGTTGTATGCAGCGCCGCGTCGCCTTCTAAAACTGCTCTCTATAGTACGTGGCGGTTCGGTGCTCTCGCTCAGCGCGCACGCCTGAGCATCGCTCGTGCCCGCTGGTTTCTTTTCCGTTCAAACTTTGTCTCTATACCGTGCCTTACCGGCGTAATAGCGATGAAGACTCCCCCCATACGACTGCAGTATTTCTTTATAGAATAACGAAGGAAACAGTAGATGGAGGAAAGACAGGGACGTAAACCAGTTTATAATAAAGGGCAAACTACCCTGCCTACGGGAGAGGGATGGAGAGTCACCCAGAATAATGAAAACGAAGGCGTTATTTTATTATTATTATTATTATTATTATTATTATTATTATTATTATTATTATTATTATTATTATTATTATTATTATTATTATTATTATTATTATTATTATTATTATTATTATTATTATTTTGAGGACAACAAACTTGCATAAGCGGCTGTGTACACTGTTCAATGCCCCACATGACTGGCGGACTGTGACATGTTTTCTCTCTCTTTGTTCATGCATATGAAAAGATAGACGACATTTGACAGGCGCCAGTGCAAGAGAACGGTACTATAAGCCAGCTGTAATGGTTGTCGGATATAGCGAGCAGCTGTTTCCCTGAAAATCGGAAGATGCAGCAAATTAGGGGACACACTGGTGCGCACATATACAGCGTGAACTATCAGGAAAATAAAAAAAAAAGTGTCGCGAAGCTGCAGGGCAACCTGGGCGATCCCTCGCCGCTTTCCTGAAATATCGTAGCGATCACCATCGATCGCAGGAATGCGAAGGGAAAAGGGGAACGGCAGCAAACCTTGTAATGTTTAGTTATTATCAGGGCTAAAATTCTTAGATGCCCCATCAAACGCGATACTGAAGCGCCGGCGTCGGGTGCCCTCAACACAACGGATGCAATCAACACCCCGAGATGACGTCACATATCGGCAAAATCTGTGACGTTATCGCATCCCTTCGTCACTCGGTTGAAGGTGCACCAACCACGGAGAAAGCGCAAAACCACGTTACAGGTGCAGAAGGCTTTCGTATAGCGTGGGAGGGGTAGGATCAATACCGAGAAGAAGGCTTTCGTCTTGGAGGCGAGGGGCCTTGTGTGTTCGTCGCTGACGTGCAGAGCTCAGTTGCACATGCTGATATTTCTACAGCGGCGGTTCGACACTTCGCCGGGTTGAGAATTGGTGTAAAAGAAAAAAGCATGACGGTGACCTAAAACGGATATGGTTATATGTCGAACACGATATGGCCTCGTTGAAAAGATTAAGCACTGCACAAGGCTTCTATGAGTAAAAACTGAGAAGGTCTAAATGTATAAGCTCTACCTTACGATATACAGGCGAAAAAAAAAAAAAAGAAACGAAGAGCCCTTCGACTGTTTCTTGTGCATTTCTTTTCGGGCCCTCTCCCCCACCATCATGTCTATCATTGGCTCGAAAGAAAAAAAAAAGTCTGCGCTGCGCCGAATCCTGACTACGGTCTTGTATCGCAATGCACGTGGCAGCTGCTTTTTCGTCGAAGTTTATTGTATTCGTTTCTTTCTTTCGCCCCCCCCCCTTTTTTTTAACAGTCCAACCATTGCTTAATGTCCATCGTAGTCACCGATAGGCTGTTCAAGCGACCTCCGTGCGTGAGAAGCCTTCGCTAATTCGTTCAACTTACATTTGAGGGCACCCAAAGCGCCGCGCGTTAGGCGGCAATGACGTGGTATTTTTTTTTTAATTTCGCGCACTTTAAACAAACCCTGGAAAAAATTAACCAGCGTTGTTACCTCACCGTAACTTGAAAACTTTTTGTTATTTCTAGCTAAGAACTTACAATTTATTATACAATTATACAAAGTACAGTAATCAAAGTACAGTAGACACAAGTAAGGGACAGGGTTGGCAAAAAGGCAAATTAATGCCTGACAAGGTGCCGGAACCCGTCCCAGACTATAAAGCGCAAAAAAAAGCAGTAATGTACACATAATTTAAATGTTTTAACAAAGAAGCAGTCGCATTTACAAATTTTTTATAAGAACTTATAAAAAAAAAACAAGTCTCGTGTTGCAAATTTTTCTCTGGAATCGGCATTTAAAAAGTTCATTAAGCAATCCTAATTAATCACCGTGCTTGGCGAATAAAAAAATATTCTGACGTGCTACATACAGCTAATAACAATACTGCGCTAGCTGGAGACGCGTAGCACTCATTTTTAAAAATTTTTATTGTTTGGTGCTTTTTAGCTGAAACACCCAGCATATAGGGTATGCTGGACGGTTTCGAGCACTGTGACGGGGTGGTGGGAGGGCGCTCGCCCCGCCGCGGTGGTCTAGTGGCTAAGGCACTCGGCTGCTGACTCGCAGGTCGCGGGATCGAATCACGGCTGCGGCGGCTGCATTTCCGATGGAGGCGGAAATGTTGTAGGCCCGTGTGCTCAGATTTGGGTGCACGTTAAAGAACCCCAGGTGGTCTAAATTTCCGGAGCCCTCCACTACGGCGTCTCTCATAATCATAGAGTGGTTTTGGGACGTTAAACCCCACATATCAATCGGGAGGGCGCTCTAACTTACGGTTCACGGACGACACAAAGAAAACCGGGTAGCCACTTCCCGACAGGTCACGGCGCACACGTTCAATGTCAGAGGATCGGTCACGAGAATTGGTCGAAATTCTGTGGGCACGCAGTATTAAGGACGACACGACGGACCTCTTGTGCGTTGCAGGGGGTACCGAATCGAAGTGCAAATATCGGCGTGTCTATTCTGTAAAGACAGCAAAAGAAAGAGCTACTACACCACCGCGTTTCACCAGAACATCGATAAAAGGCAACTGTCCGTTCTTTTCCTCTGCAATGGTAAACTGGAGGGGCTCTTCAATGGAATTTAGGCATCGCGTGAATGGCTCCAAATCTTGGTGATACAAAAACAGCCATCAACGTAACGAAGGAAAATCTTCAGGGCAGGAGTGAACGATGAGAGTGCCCGGCGTTCCACAGATTGCATCGTAACATCGAAAGTGTCTGCACTGCCAGCCCAAATTGCGAGGCGAAAATAAAATAAGAGATCACACCGTCTGCTCCCGCGAAATTGCATGAAATTAAGTCCCACGCTCCTAAACGCTGCCTAAACTTGTAATGTGGTTATGTGTGGATAAGGAAAACGGGAAGAAAGAATGCGTATTAACCACCCTTATGTTATAACGTTCAAAAAAGGTTGCCCGTGTAGACCGCGCAGAAACCGCATAATCCCGCAGGCGTCCATACACCGCGCACACAAATGGCGTGGCCTCCAGGATAGGGCAGCGGCGCTCTGCCGCCGTTGTACTCAGTATGGGTACGGCGGTAAGTTTTGAGTCGCCCATCTCCTATAGCAGGCAAACATTTGTATTTACTGGGCCAGAACAATGGTTGGATCATGGCTACATAGTCCCCCCCACAGCCCCCCAAGAGTGTAGTTTCGGGTTGCACATCGGCTGCAGGATACTACCATATGTATACCGCTTTGATACAACGCATTTGAATCGATTTCGAGTTTTCTGATATCACGTTTTCTCTTATTTTTAACCTAGAGACAACTTTTACTGTTGAAGTTTTCCAGTTTTCATCAATCTTTATTTCAATCGACAATAAATAATTATTTCCTTAACGAATTATTGTTATTAATTACTATTATTATTAAACTGCGCAGCGCCCGGCTGAAACAGAAGCAGCCTAAAAACGGATGATGACGATGAATCAACATTTATTGAGCTCAACATTGTTGGTAGTGCGCTGAGGCACCACACGGGTCGGTTCCCTAGTTGAGGTACCCGAGTGTATCCAGCAACCTCCTGGCCCCTGCAGTCCGTCAGTGCACGCTGAGTCGGTAGGGCGGGGCTCTATAACAAGGTCTCCCATCGCTCAAGGGGTTGGAAATTCGGGATGTCGGGAGGAAGGGACGGTGGGGGGTTCTTAAGTTCTGTGCACTCCGACAAGATGTGTGGCAGAATGCCACTTTCTATTTTACAAAACGGACAGAGCATGTCGTGTTCCGCAGGGTATACAGCGGTTCAGCAGTACGGGATGCGCAAGCGATCCCGCCTGTGCTCGACGCAATGTCGTCTGTTGTTTCCTGGTCAGGTCGGGGTGCGGTTCTGGTAGTCTGCACCTTTCCTCTCGGTACATCTGGGTAATGTCTCGAAACCTGGCAACCGGGTGTGGTAGCTCTTCCGACTCATGCTCGGCCCGGAGAATCCATTATATCGTTAGATCCGGTGCCCGTGTGCCAATACAAGCGTGCCAGAAACTAGAGCGGCCACGTGATACAATTAAGCCTCCTCCTCGACTTGCTCGACGGCAACGGCTTCCTTTCATTACTCAATTTACGAGCCGTAGACTTACAAAGAAAGCCGGCGAAGGGGGACCCGAGGGGCAAGGAGAGAGAGAGAGAGAGAGAGAGAGAGAGAGAGAGAGAGAGAGAGAGAGAGAGAGAAAAAGAGCGAGCATCCATACTTGAGAACAAGTTGGCGACTGTCTCATTACATTACGTAACAGAGCATTGCAATCGAAGAGAGGGTAAGTTCTTAGCCGCTGTGGCCTATATAGCAGCAAGCACACATAAACAGCATCCTGTTGCCACATCGAAATCGTGATTATCCGAACGATTGACGATAGGTTTTTGCTCACCACACTTTGCTCTTAAAAGTCAGCATCAAATTTCCTGTCGGTCGCGATAACCCCCACTTCTTTCTTTCTTTTTTTTTTTTTGCTGTATACGGTTCACTTACAATTTTCGCAATGAGCGTAAAGAAAAGTGCTGTTAAGTGACATTTCCGGCCCATCTCAGGAGCGCTGCGTCCGGTCAAAGTTTAATCCCCATACTCGTGTTCCACGGCGCCTTCTGGCAGCGAAAAAATAAAACTAAAAGACCGGCTGAAGCACAGGTATATAGTGTGACTTTTCTAAGTGCGGCAAGGTTGACAGCTGGGCTGGTTGGTCCATGTTATTTAAAGCAGCGCAACCGACAGGACGAAGAAGTGGACACAACGAACATAATGCCCACTTCTTCATCATGTCGTTCGCGCTGCTTGAAAGAGACAGATAAACAGTGAATTGCTTTAGATTGACTAACTGCACCCTGAGGGCTCTAATGTCCAAAGTTTCACTGTCATAAGTTCTCTATGAGCTAACAAAATAAAGGTGGAAGTTTCATCTTTAAATCTCGCGCCGTAATTTCCGCCATGACGTAAGAAATTCCGCAACGTATTTCGCGACATTGGCTCAATGAAATTTTCTGAAACTTCGTATGCTAAGTCTATGTGACACTCACAAACTACAATGTACTTCAATTTTATCGATTAGAAGCTACGTAGGACCCAGTAGACGCGTTCAAACATTTATGACGTCATTGTGTTTGGTGCGGGAATTTCAAGGTGGCGTCTCCCCCGCAGTTTGTTTTCGCGCCTTTCCTCGCTTACCAAGTGTCGTGTCGCGGTAGGAGCGGTGTTTTCGGAATTGTGAAATCTACTTTAATCGAAAAAAAAAAAGCGTTTTGCTCTTTAGTGTCTGCGAAAACAAAGCTTTCGAGCCTGCGACCATAAACTGCGGCCGCAAAAACAATAAAGAAGAACAGGGAAAGATGCACACAAAACGCGAGAGCACATGCAAAAGAGAGCAATAAGGTGAAAAAAGCCGGGCATCTCGTTAGCACTGCTGTGTGTTTCAAAAACCACTGGCATTGTCAGCAATGGAGGTATAAATATGGAAGCTGCCGCATGAACAAATCGCACGATAGCCATCAATGGGAAATGTCAAATGTCATCTTCTTCCATAAAACAAACAATGCAATGATGAAACTTGCCATATCAGAACAGCTACTTATCTCGACAACACTTGCTGTTGGGCTAGTTGGTTACTCGTCATATTGTAAGGTATTTAGCGCAACGGTTGACTCTCGCAAACACTCACACAAACATTCATACATCCACCCGAGTAACAGCGCACACTAGCAACAGTTCATTTCTCCTAAATGACCTTCTTATATAGGTACAGAAAAATGGGCAATGACAATAGTGAACAGAGCATGTGGAAGCTTGTGAAAACAGTGAAAATGAGTTCCTCTGCCTGGAAACGCGGTGAAGCTTTCACTCTTCACAAACACGCGCGTCCCGTATACATGCTTCACAATGCAACATGAAATATTGCAGTGATGCGTGGTACAAGCGTCCATTGCCAACGGGCGTCAACATATGTGATTATCATAATGACTCCGTGGTTGAAAGCTGGTACCCCACTACGAAAGGCACTGCACCTGTTCCCTTAAGGCCACGTAGTGGTTGCATAGCAAAATCGAAAAGCGGCAAGGCTGTCTTGAGTCAAGCACGAGCCAAGTAACATCTCTGTATTCTCTGTGTTTGAAGAAAGCCACGTTCTAAAGAAAGCCCGCGAAACGTGAAAAGAAGCCGTGTGACGGACCGCGAGCGCACTGCTATAGTGCCGCTATATAGGCTTTCTTTACAACGCGGGAAAAATAATAGCGCTAGACGTATCGCACAGGAAACAATTTTATCGGTGGTTTCTGAAAGTGGTCTACATCTCAGTGTTCGTATATTGGATTTCCAGCCCGCAATTAAAAAGTAATTACGAATTATTAATTAATTAGTATGGGGAGAAATAACAAAAACCGCCTGAGTACCTATCGCTAGTGCGAGTGGTACGCGTTAGGTTCAATTCGCCACTATAAAAGTGTCTTTTATTTTCAAATTCTTGGCTCAAGTTATGTGGGACACCCTGTATATGCTATACGGCTAGTCATTTCACGCGGATTGTGGAAAATGTATCAGAACAGTTTCAAACGTCGTTTCTCCAAGTTACAAATAGCGCGACCTTCGAGACATCTCTTGGTGTTTTGAAAATGCCTTCCTTGCTCTAACAAAACATTTTTAATATTGCTCTCCGAGTAATGAGCGCGATGGCCTCTGGCATTTATACGGAACGCTATACAATGGCACATGAAGATGTCTGGTACGATGCTCGGCTGCAGACCGTCCGATCGAATTCAGGCTGCGGCGGCCGCATTTCGATGGGGCGACTTGCTGAAGGCCTAATTTAGGTGCACGTTAGAGAACCCCGAGCAGTCGAACCGTTCGCATACCTCCACTACGGCGACCTTCATCGTGATTCTGGAACGCAAAATCCCACCAATTATTACTATATCAAAATGTCTACATGTGTACCACAATGCTGTAGTGTAAACACCATTTACATTACTGCGCCAGTCTTCAAGTAATAGACGAGTCTGTTTTTTTTTTTTTTTAGCAACACCAGCGCGCGAACTTTTCATGATAACAAAGTGTGCCCTCCAAAATATGGGCGAGCGAGAAATATCGAAAAGAGAATAATAAGACAGACCAATAATTATCGCGCTAATGTGTTATTGCTTCTGCCTATTATCTTGTTCTCACGACGCCGATGCTCACGCGTTAGCGCGAGAATTATTGTAGGCATTTCACGTCAAGAAGAGGGGCACGGATTGCATTAGTGATACGTCTAGTTCACTTTACCAAAATGAGCCTCACCTTGTTGACACGAGAGTGCGACCAGGGTTTACCGATTTAGATGCACGCATGCGCAGAGAGTTGTACTCTGGCGCCTTGTTCCTTCGAATAAACAGTTGAAGTTTAGCGCCCGACCTTTCTGCTCCCTCCTACTTCATTGTGTTTTCCAAGTTTGTGCCACTATATATGCAACCCATCGGGCATCTATAGCATTGCGCATCCGTCAAGATGCGGCCGCCGCGGTTGGAATTCGCTCCTGCGACCTTCGCGACATCTGTCGAGCACCGTAGTCACTGGACTCATTGGCGGGCTATTCAATACCATAACAGAGACCTTGCTTCCTGACAAGCACGACTGGACGCAACATCTCGATGCATTTTGCGGCATGTTGAATAATAGCTGGCTAAGAGAGAAAAGAAATAGTCTTTGAAGGGCATAACAGTGCCATCACGGGTGGGGACGACAAAGAGAAGGATGATCCGGGGAATCGGGGGGAGGGGGGGGTGCGGCAGCTACAAGCCCCTTTCTCACCCACTCCCCTGTAATGTTCTATATTCCACAAGAATAATCCCACAAAAGTACCAGACACGCACAACCGCAGTTTTTGCAAAAATAGACCAGGGTGAAAGGGCGGTCGTAGCTATCGAGCCTTCTAAATCATTCAAAGAAAATCGGGGCACGCGCGCGCAACCTTTAATTCTCGCACACTCCGGCGACGGAAAACGCGTTCTGCCGCACGACACGGAATCGAACCGCGCCGCAGAATCGAACTCGACGCGAAAAGAGGGAAAGGCGAGCCCGCAGAATAACAGGCGGGAGACGCGAATAGTCGATTGCGCTCTACGGAAGCAGGTGGAAGAATAAAGGTGCGCGGAGGGGCGCAGCCAATCGATTCTTCTCGCCCCTGCTCTGCTCGGAATGAGCTGGCGACAAGATGAAGAACGCCCGCCGCCGCGGATCGGTGTGGCCGGGAGGGAAATTTGCATTCCGCGCGAGTCGCGCCTTGGCACGGCGCCGCACGCCTCCGAGATATACGACCGAAGGCGGCGACTAGCATAAAAACGCCGTTTCGAAACTCGGCTATTGACACCGCGTTCGAAATGGCGCTCTACAAAACGTCGGTGGACGTAATCCAACAGACGCCTCCTAAAACTCGCGCGTCTCCCCCAAGTGGCGACTGAGCATTTCTTGTCGGTAAAAGAAAAAAACAATCTTATAGGGTGTCTAAGACGAATTTCGAAGCAACGCGGCTAGAATAAAAACTGCCATGCGCTGCGGTTACCTCGCGTGTGCCAACAATCGGAACCACAGATCACAAATGAGGCGTTTGAGCTCAGAGGGATAGTGAAGCTCAGAGAGTCAGCATTTTTCATATGCCACAAGTTAGTTTTAAAATAGCTTTTTTTCTAATAGCACGATAGAAGTTGGTACGTTTATGTATATCATACAGGGGCAAGTATATCCCACAGGGGCCTGGTGATTTCGCGGGCAATCACTCCATAAATTTTGTTCATCTTTATCACTTCTGGATTTTGGTGCTTGTTACATATGCGGTAAGAAAAAAAAACGTAAAAAGAGTAAAAGAAGCCCCGATCAGATTCTTTAGCCCATTTTGTACCTACTGCTACAAATTGTTGGGGTAAATATGAAAAATTTGCCGCCACCCCACCCTCCTCTCTAACGCAGAATATTTCAACGTGTCACAGTTATTATGTGTGCACATTGCTCGTCGAGTACGACGCAAACAAGCGTGCACCTGCTGCAGAACACGCTATGTCCAAGCCGAGCGCTCTCACAACGCTCGCCCCCTTTCAGGCTCACGATGGCGAGCGGCGCAAGAAACAGGAGAGGTGAGAACACGCGAGAGAGGGGCAAGAGCATCCGCCATGCGCAGCTTCCAATCAGTCCACACACAAACCAACTGCCGAGTATGTAGTATCGAAGCGCCGAGGGGTGCACATGAGCCGACTCGGTTTCCCGGACGAGGCGTTCCCCATCGCCCCCTACCGAACAGTGACAGAAGAGCGCGAGAGGTGGCGCCACGCTCGAAACCAACAGGGCGAGTCGGCTGCTGCCGCCTCACCGCACGCGGCGGCAACGGCAGCGCGGCTCATCCGAGCGTGACTAATGTCCGCCTCGGGGGTAGGCAGCAGCGCGCGGCTCGGTGGACAGCCTCGCTGAACTCCCCGCCAGAAAACAATAAACAAACCGCCACTCTCGCTGGGCTACCGCGGCGCTGTTATTTGAAATGCGGCAACACGCAAGCACAGCGCCTGACTACAATGATCAAGGAAGTGGGCCCTGGTAGTCAAAAAGCATAGCCAACTGTGTGCGCGCACTCTATTACGAACATCGATGTGGATCTTGCAGTAAAGCCCGTCCACTTTAGTTTGCGGGCGCCTCATTCGTCGATCTGCATTGCTCTATGTAGAATAGACAGAACACCATAACATTTCGGCGACGAGACTACCACAGAATTACTCACGTTAATCACACTTCTGAAACACGCAATTTTGTTTTAAAGACATGACGGCGCGTACCGCTGCGTGATATTTACTAGAAAAGGCTCTGCGCTCATTGATTAAGTCAATACATTGACCGCGGATTTCGCTGCCAGAGGTGGCGATCGGTGTGTGAACCCTACGTGATGTTCTTCGAGGGCGTGGTGGCGACCTTTTTTCGGCGGCGATTTACGGATTGACGTCGGTGGCGCCACGACGGGTAAAGTTAGCCGCGCGCGCTGAAGACGGCGGAAGCAGGGACATTATAGCCGAAGCTCGCCTTGCCGGCGGCGGCTTTCACGAGGGGGGGGGGGGGGGGGGGGGGGAGCGGGTCAGACTCAGAGGGGGGAGGGCGTTTTTAATGAGCGCCGCCGCTAAGAAGAGCAATTTGCGGCCACTCACCGGATGCCTATTGGGGAACATTGCGGATCGATGCAGCCGCCAAAGACGGCCGTCGGGGGGCGCCGCCTTCAGCTGGCTGTTGTCCACGCCGGCGCGGAAGACGCACCGGGCTCTTCAGGCGCCCGCCATGGAGTCAAAATCCCGCACGATCCAAGGTATCCGGCTTTATCGCGAGCACGGCACAACGCGACCCAGGTGTGGAGTCTCGCAAAACACAATACAAGGCAGCGACGCTGCGAGCAATGGCGGCGAGCAGCGACAGCAGCGGGCGAGCAGGCGCCTCAGCGGTCGACGAAAGAGCGCGCTGTTTCCTCGGTGGGCCGCGGTGTGGCGCAGCGGCGCAACAATCCACAAGCAGAGAAGCGCGATGGGGAGGAGGGTGTGACACCCTCCCGGCGGGGCTCAACCCGACGACCACCGGCAAATCGGAACACCAAATATGGCTCACAGTATGATTGCCCTTATCAACAAACATGACCGGTCGCCAGCGCCACTGTCTCCCCTGGCGGCCACCGAGAGCTCGCGGGGCGGGTTGTGGCAAGCACGTGGGGCGCCCGCCTCCGCGAAATGCGCGCCAATCGTCGCGCCGCTCGGCGCCTCCGCTGACAGCCGCGCGTCAGGAGCGCGTGACCGGCGCGCGGCGCCCCTGATCTGTAAATACAACCGCGAGAGATAACCGGCCCGAGCAGTTTTCCCCGCTGCAAGATTTCCGGCCCTTCGAACTTCGTCGTCTTTCGCTCCTGTCTGCCTCAAAAGAAGAAGCGTCGACCGCGCGCCGTTCTCCACTATAAACAAGAATGCGCCCTCCTCCTCCCCCACTGCGTCGCGTCTCCTCCTCCGCGCTCTGCCGCATGGGCTTAATTTAAATAAACTCTCCCGCGCTCCGCGAGCCTTGTAAACCCACTTAGGTGGTGATACATTGTGGTGGCACTGGGAGCGCACTAATTGCGCGCCGCCGCCGGCATAATGGAGAGTAATTGACGGACTAGGCGAGCGCGCACTCTTCATAACTCTCGCTTCGCCTCTGCGTCGTCTGGCGGCTTCGTTCACCAGCAGAGTGGTGACGTGTCCCACTCTCTGGTGATGCGCCGCCTCCGCGCGGTTCAGCGCGAAAGACAATTAGACAAGTTCTCGCCAAATTGCCTTTCTCTGAACACCGTCGCTGTTCACAACCCGCCTCTTTCGAGACACTCTGCAAGCTTGGGGAGGGTCGCGAACCACAACTTTTATACAATTAATGGTGTTTACTCGAGCAAGGCAGTAGGGCGTTGTACATGTCCCAATTGGAGAGTATCGAGCCCGACTACTGTCGCTTCACTACTCTTACGAATAGCGTAAGCGTAACGTGATTTCGACCTGGCATTTACCTGAACTTCAGATGCCAGGTCAAAAAAAAAAAAAATGCAGCAGCGGTGAGCACTGAACGTACGCCTTATAGTTATGCACTAAGCGTTGCCCTCGATCCATTAATTCAGTAATGCTAAACTGAAGTTCGCGATTTCATGCAGAGATTTTCACAGTAATTGTATCAAACCCCTTCCATATACCATTGGGCAGTGGTTCTCAAATGTGGGTCCACGAATTCATTTTGAGGTGTCCGTGAAACCCATCCTCGAAAACAAAACAAAGAGGCACACCACGTCAGCTCTTTCACCGCAACACAGCAGCTCCTTCTGAAATTTTGTATGCTTCACAGCATAACCTTTTTACATTGCGGCGGAGCTGACCTATCTTCCCTTTCTCCATCAGATAGTTTTTAAGGCTTTTGTTGTAGTTTTCTTACATTATATACTCATGTTCACGCTTTCATACTTTTCCTAGCCTTGTACATCTACATAGCAAACGTAGCTCGAAACAGGTTGAATGTGGCTGAAAACCACACAACTTGTGAGGCGCCGCTGGTAACGAATTGGCGTAGCACTTTGCCTCAGTGACCATTGCCAGGGAGGAATGAAGGCACCTATTTACTCTTAGCGTTGGCTTAATTTCTGAACGCCACCGCCCTTTCTTTCTCACTCCGATGGGTCCCTCGTCGCTCTCACCTGTACAAAAGAGGTCCTCAAACATCAATGGCTTAGAACCACTGCTGTATAGCATTGATCTGAGAGGAGACTGAAGCCAGTGGCGCATCCAGGGGGCGGCACACCGAACACGTGTCACCTCACCCCCCCCCCCCCCCCGACATTTTACAGCGAAAGCTGTTATGAGATCACAACTCGGGTCACGCGCAGTTGTCCGCTGCTACCGCCACCGCCGGTGTCCATAACCACATCGCGCGTAATTAGAAAAAAAAAATCACAGCATATGCACGGAGTGAATGACGATGAGTTGGGCGAAGCGTCCGTCAGCCTGTCCATGCTTCCGTCCATCCGCGCGTCCACCCATGCGTCCGTCCACCCATCAATCTGTCTTTTATACCCCTGTCACATGACCACCACAAAACTCCGTTGAACACCGTCAACGTAAATCTCCCCTAGGGGGTTCGACGGAGAAGGAGTTGTGGCAGTGTCACACAGCAATAACAAGGTTGTAACAGTTGCCGCGAGGGGGCTCAGCTGGCGCTGTTTGATTTTCGGAAAAGTATTCTAATTTCATCACTATTGATTTTTTTTGTGAATCCTCGTTATGCAGTTTTTACAAAAAAGCACTATTAGGTAGGTATGCGACTAACTAACCATTAAAAATAATTTCAAATAAAAACGCATTTGCTAAATGTATACCGATCCTGTTAGTGACGCTGGCCACATTGTGCTTTTAGTTGTTTTGTTGCCTGTATACATGCCCGGTACGAAAGTTCTTATGCCTCCTTGACTCGTGAGCGCACATTTTGTGTTCTTCAGCCATGAGTGACACAGCGCACGACGTGAGGAAGTGGTACGATATTGCGCTTGTAAAATAACGACAGTGATCGGCTGGCGCCGGCCGGCCCGACTCGCGAGGCACGGTGTGTAGGGCATCGGTGTTGAGAGTAAGTGAACTCTGAAGGGCGTAAATATATGTAAACAAACACGCGTTGTGAATGAGTACTACAACAAAAGAACATTTAATATTGTCAAAATGTATTATTCTTTCACTTCGGCCACTTAGTGCTCGAAATTTTTCTCTGACCTCTAGACTGCTGGGGACGAGAGTATCTCGTTTCGCTGCGAAGGGAGATCGTTGAACGTCCTTTGCGAAATGCTCCGTTCACCTTCGTTTGCGTAAGAGTGGCCGTGTGACACCGACCGCATCTTCGTTGTCGTAAGGAAGAGGGAGTTAAACGGTCTTCACGGGTGCCCGTGTGACAGGGGTATTAGTCTGTTAGTGTGTCTATCCGTTCAGCAGTCTGTCTGTCCCTCCGTCCGTGCGTCCATCTACTGAACACTCTAAGTACCGCTATCTCCCATCTTGCATTCCCTGTGGCACATACACTACTACATATACATACAAGGGATGGACAGACCCACGCCTTAAGGAGCTTCGCCCCTAAAAAAACTAGCACCAAAGACTCAGTGGGGCTCGAAACCCGACTCTGCTGGGTGCCAGCACAGTATTCTACCACTGAGGTACGCCGGTGCTTGTGACTTGTTGGCAAACTTGCCTTAGGCAGGCTTGACGTCGGGAAAGCAATCGCGTTAATACGACTTATAAAGCGTTTTAAAACAACTAAAGAACAACCAGCCGTCGCACAATGCGAATAGCGTAACGAGTGGGCAGTCTAATGCTCCAGGTCATCGCAAAAGCTTGTTCTTGCTCCCCTATTAACTGTGGCGTATACCCACTTCCGGTATAATTCCTCATCGTCGTCAGCCACTGCATGCTAAAATTGGCACAAAACTCCTTGCAAGTGTTTAGCGGATACCACGCTTCTCAGAAGAATGACGAAAAATAGCACTGCGAATGCCAGCCTATACTACCCAAAAACTTATTATCAATGTCCTATTAGGTATCAAGCAAGCGTGCTTGCAGTAGTTACCCAATGAATGTGTTGTAGAGGCTCTGAAATGCAGCTCTTCTAGCTTTCGCTGTGACTGTACTGCGCTTTCCGCGCAGGAATGGCATTTTTTTCTTTTTTTTTTTCGCCAAAGCATACAGAGCTAAAAATGATCACTTCAAAGTAGCTCCCGTCCCGAAATTTTTTTTTTGCCTACGCTCCTGACTAGAGCTATGGCGAACGAACTCTTTAAATTTAACTGTTCATTCAAAGCTCAGTATATAGCGAAGTTTATGTTCCGGAACAGAAAGAAGACGTTACAAATAGCAACAGAGCGACGCAATTTGCTTATTGCCGGTACATAAATAAATGATGTCCTCATTTTCCCTAAGTCATCATTCACGTGCACAATCGATATCCACATGTGAATTCGATTCAGTTCGAAAGCAACATAATGACAAAAATAACTCGCAATAACACCTAAGTCTAATTTAGTCAACAAATATAATTGGCTGTCTGAGGTGCAGAAAGATTTTAGGGGCGAAGCTTCTTAGGGTCGAGCAATGTCCCCTGCCCGTCGACGTGACATGCTTGGCACATATCCGCTCTAGAGTGGGTATGTGCCACAGGGGATGCGAGAGGGCGGTACATAAAGTGTTCGCTAGATCGACACACAGACGGACGGACGGCCAGGCAGACTAGCAGACGTATGGATGGACGGACGCACGGATGGTCGTGCGGGCGGACGGAAGCAAGAACGGACGAACAGGATGAAGGCCTCTTCGCCCCACTCATCATCATTCACTCCGTAGATATGCTGTCATTTTTATTTCTTATGTGAATGCGTGTATCTGTGTCCGTGTGTGTGGATGTAAGTGGCATAGGCGGGGAGAGGGGGCGGCACGTCCTTGATCTAAAACGGGGGTCGGCGAGCCAGGTGTCAATTTTCGCTCTGTATCCCACGGCAGAATAAAAAAAAAAAAACCCGAAGCGAAAAGGGGGGGGGGGGGGGGTACGTGAAAGTGGTGGACCTACTCCCGCGTCACCGATACGTGGGGGAAAGAGTCGCGTTTTCGTTATCTTAGCATGTGCACGTGTCATGGCGGCCACTAAATTATGCGCATCAAGGTATAACCTCATATAAAGCGACATGGCGCGACAACAAACTGCCTGCTTTTCGCGCCCTTTGTCTGTATACACATGTATGTTGATTGATATGTGGGGTTTAACGTCCCAAAACCACTTCATGATTATGAGAGACGCCGTAGTGGAGGGCTCCGGAAATTTAGACCACCTGGGGTTCTTTAACGTGCACCCAAATCACACATGTATGTTACCAAAGGGAAAAAAAAAATCACAGCATACCCACGGAGTGCATGATGATGAGTGGGGCGAAGCTTCGGTCCGCCCGTCCGGATGGACAAACAGAAGGACGGACGGATGGACGCTTCGCCCCACTCATCATCATTCGCTCCGTAGATATGCTGTGGAAATCACTAACACCATCTAGTTATATTACTCCCGAAGACGTATACACACAACGTCATCTATTGAGCAACTAATAAACTACAGGTGGCTACATACTAATATACAGATGAGGGAAAGACCCACGGCGTATGGAGCTTCGCCCCAACTTGAAAACTTGGAACGTATCCCCGAAGGTATCCCTGATGGGACGCGAAGCAGCAGTGTTGCGCACGGGTTAAACGGTGCTAACGCGGGTGGTGCGGTGAGCGCCGGAAGATTCGTTTGAAGGGATGGCTGGCTTAGGTCTTGTAGGTGACACGTACAGACATGTTTCAACGCGTATACGTTAGACGCGCGTCAGGTTTATTGCGTGTGAACCGACGAGTCGGCGGTGTAGCGAGCGGCGGTCGCTGCATGGGTTTTACGGGCGAATGGACGAGGCGGCAGCTGCGGGCACCGTGGCGAGTGCGTGGCAGGCGAGTGATACAGTGACGTCAGCTGGCACTGCGAGGGGAGCGTGACGTCAACGCGCAGCAGCGGTGTGACCTACTTGGCACCGCGCCAACACCTGGGGCGCTTTGTACGGAGAGACAGCGTTACACAAGGCAGCCAAAGAGCTGCTTCGCATTAAAATAGTGCTCAATGTGCATGCCAATGGCTGCTAATCTGGAATGATAGACCGGAGAATTCGGCTTTTAGTTAACGCACACGCTGCGAATTTTTTATTGTCCAACAACGCACAGGAGACATCTCCCATCGGCACCACCTTGCAGGTCAAAACGTAAGACATGTTACGCACTACTACGAGGGACGAACGGGTGCCGCTTTAAAGACCTTCGTCCCTAAAGAAAAACAATTCTTCATTTCCGCAGAACATCGTCGATCTCAACGACCATGCACGCCATGTCGAAGAGTTGCTTAGTTTCCTTGGTTTGATACACTACAGGAAGGTTTGGCTAGAATTTGCTTCAGTTTTGTGTAACATCTAATCATCTGGCTTTTTGCGTCTAATGTATGAATGTGAAAAACGAGTATTAAAATCTTTATAGAACACATTTAAATGTATACGGCAGGGGCATAGCCAGAATTTTTTTCGGGGCGGGGAAGGGGGGGGGGCGCACCTTGATTTCGGGAGGAGTACCCCGTTGAAATGGTCATTTTTCGCTATATATGCCATAGCAGAAAAAAGTCTTGGGGGGGGGGGTGCACAGGCCCGGCGTGCCAACCCCTGGGTACGCCTCTGATACGGACCCTCATCGGTCAATAAAGAAGCAAGGCGACATTTGTGACCATATATACAGCTCTGGCAAGTTGGTCTTCGCACGATGGATTATCCGTTCAGAAGAAATAGTGCTATTAGCATGAGAGGCTATACAGCGTTTATCTTAAGGTATTTTAAGACGCGTATACTTGAGGAACAGATTTTGTGCGCTTCTATTCCACTAGCACAGCCAGGGGGTATACAGAAGGAGGGGTGTTCAAACGCACCCACAAGAATTTTTGAATTTCGCATCTGCATATACACGCCCACAAGGACAAAAATGCATAAAACGGAAAAATTTCTGGCTACGCCACTGGTAGTTACAGAGCTGAAGTCGATGCGACTTTTTGTCACAAGGTTAAAAATAAGGGGAGCCCAGCGAAAAACTGGCTGTAGACGTGTAGCGTATAGAAGCAAAAATGGTACGTACATTTACGGACTGAGTCGTTTGTCATAAAAACACAACGTCATAGTTATATAAGCCGAACTGCGATTAGGCCTAGTTGGAACATATTTATCTTGAAGATTTCGCACAAGCACACGGGCACAAAGATGAGACATATACGCTTGTGTGTCTCATACTTGTCCCCATGTGCCTGCGCAAATACTTCAAGATTCACAGTATACATAGAACATCCAGCAGCAAAATTGAAGATCCAGGAATTTCTTTCGTGGATACATGCGGAGGCATGTTTTCTAACCTGAAAATGGTTGCTGGGCCGCAGGTGGGTGTTGTTGCACCCGCGACCGGGATTTGATCCCGCGACCTGCGGGTCAGAATCTGAGTGCCACTAGACCAGCGCAGCGGGTCATAGAGGGAGAGAAAACAGCTTTACAGAAGAAAACACTATTCGTACAGTAAAACAAAAAGTTACCGCCTAGGTTTATCTGCGGTTGTATCTATAGGGAAAGGTGTAAGAGTTAGTGAGATATGTATTTGCCCACCACGCGAGCTTCAGGGCAATGCTGTTCAGTGCGTGAAAAACAAGTGATGGTCGTTATTCCTGTTGCATAATTATTTCAATACGAAGTGCTGAAGCTTTTGCTTGAAAGGGATACATACATGCAAAGAAAACTAACTTCTTAGTGCACCTCATGTCTTATGCAACATCGGGTGACGCTGTCGTTCGAATGTCCTTTGCGTGGTGTATAAATATTCGTGCAAGGAACACCAGCGTGTCACAGTTAGTGCGTGACAACTCCATGGATGTTCCCGAAAAAGCTTTGGTCACACATGCACATTCATTGATTCCGGTAGACCTCAGACACAGAAAAGACGGAGACCTTGTCAGCGAAACTAGCCAGCAGTCATCCTGCAGCTTCCTGGCACTGAACAGCGCCCTTTCTTCGTCCTCGTGGAAAAACTCCGTGTTTCGGACTGCAATGGACGTAATTTGGACTGGTGGTATACCGCCGCGCTACGGGCGAAGGTTGAAAAAGAGCTCGCCAAGAGGTGGAGAAGCATGCATATATCTGACATTAAACCGTCTGGCTAACGCGCTATACCATTGTGATATATACGGCGTGTCCGCTGCAGTACAGGGGTGCAGTCATTTACCTGGTATAGAGCAGTCAGTTACCTGTATCAGCTGGAGTGCCAGCCACGTGTCAGCCGGCAAATCGAGGCAGAGATGCCGAATATAGAAGGGTCATAGTTCATCTATAGTGGTGGCAGAGTAAACAGCATGCATGCAAGCTTAGGCTGTAGATGCGACTGCTTTTACCTGGTGTACGTGTTGTCAAGGTTGCCGAAAAGCCGTGTTCTCTGGCAAGCAGATGGCAAAGACTCCTTCTAAGAGTGACACCATGCATCTTCTTCTGGGGCTTGTTGTCACTGCCCAGTTATATACGTAACGCGCTTGCAACACGGCGTAGTGTGCCTCCAGTATATAGCGGCTCGACAGCATGCACTCTTCATGCGCAGCGCTCCGAGCGATAATCGAGTCTTCTTAGTGGAAACCGTGAGCCTAATGATCTGGCAGGCTTTTTTACGTATGGGTTTTAATGCCGCCATATAATAGGCTGCTATGCTTTTCATTTTGTATCTGTTACGAGTAAGATGACAACGCTTTGCGGTGGACCTATGGAAACGGTTCGCATTCGACATTCACTGACCTTACATTGTGTACTCGCTTGCACCACTACATAGAGTGGATTACGTTTTTATTGCCTTGTTGTAGTGAGGAAATCTGCATCGAAATATCACATTCTTCATTCCTCCTCCCCCACTGTAATGCCCTTGGGCCCTTACTATGATAAATAAATAAATAAATAAATATCAATCGCCGAAATGAGTTACAAAAATAAGCAAAACATTCGTTTATCCAACCAAGGCGGCAGCACCCACGTCTTGTACGTAAAATCGTCTATAGACGCCTCTTGTGCATAAATTTGGCTCATGCTCATGAACATCGCATCAAGTCGTTGGCTCAAAGTGCTTACGGGGTGGGGGACGTAGCACCCGCCTTGTATATAGGATATATCTTATAAGTCTCACCGAGCTCTATATATATGCCCACATGCTTGCACGTGTTCGCTTGGTACTTAGCGTTTAATTTTGCAGACGATCGGAATACTCCCACAGGCTCTGAGTATTATACCGGAGCTCGCACAACACATGCATGTGCACCAACCATTCTGTAGCACAACCTGTCCATCTACTTATTTGCTACAGTTCAATACCTTCTAATGCCTCCAAAAATTGTTTAATATGGTTGAATTTCATCCAGCATCTTCAATATAGAACATATATTTGAAACGAAAATTCATAAAAAGCACCCCAACGGCTGCGCAGCCTATATACTTTCAAAGGACCTCATGATTCATCCAGAGCCTCCAAGGCGTGCATACCATACACGGTATTGAGCCATGGTTTGTACAGGTGGTACCACCTGTGAATTCAGGTGATACCAACTGAGTTCACTTTTATTTTTAATTGCCACCATAAATGTAAGTTGATACTCTTCCTAAACGTGCCACGGGGGCACCACTGCCTTCTTCTTTCCTTCATCTGTGCAACGAACGCCTCTGAACGTTATAATAATGAAGCTGTGAGTCGTGAAGCTCTGTTTAATTTGTACACCAAAGATTTGTTACTAAGTCATTGCTATGGGAGGGGGGGGGGAGCAAGAGCATTCTTTGCACACCCATAGAAACTCCCATACATATACATCGGAATTGAAGTGAGCGAATTCATTGCGTTCACGTATCTCGGACTGTAATAGGTACACCGATGTCGCAACGCACAAGCAGCTCAATTAGTTTTCATCGGTGTCTTGTTTCAGCAATGACAAGGAAAAAAAGGGCATCGACGATAACACTCGCGTTAAGTGCACTGCATTCCACCTTCTATCACTCCTGCTCCTACCAAGCAAAGGCAGAATGTAATTTCGTGAGAATAATAAGGGTAAAATCATGCGGCCAAGTGTAACAACGTAAATAGTGGCACAACCCATGTATACTGAACAGAATCTATAATGAATCCTCGTTTGAGGCCTTATCGGCAGGCATCGCTTTCAAACTCATGCGCATATTTCTAGTCGGTTGACACATCCACACAATATATATCCAATCCTTGCTGAGATGCCAAGGTACTTGATACGAACGCGCGTGCCATGCATTTCAACGTACCGTATCCGTAGCTGACAGAATATCAGAGTGTATAACAGCAGATTCCTGAAACACCCAGTTTCGCACGGCTCGTTGAATATATGTATATATAAGGTCGCAGGTTTGGTTCCTGACCACGGCAGGTTATCTTTTCACCCACTTTTCTTTCCTACATTTACATTACCGTTCGGTCTAATAGTCTCCCCTATACTTTCCTGGGCATTATTGTCTGTTAGATTTTATTAATATAGTGTCAAAACACGGAAAAACGAGCCCTTAAGTATACACTTCTTTGCCTTACACACACACACACACACACACACACACAAACACACATACATTATATATATATATATATATATATATATATATATATATATATATATATATATATATATATATATATATATATATATATATATATATATATATATATATATATATATATATATATACCGCGTGCTTACAAGAGGTTTTCAGAAGCCTATAGAATGGGAACAGTTAGGGATAATATTAATGCAGAATACCTTAGTAACCTGCGCTTCGCCGATCACATTGCATTGCTGAGTATTTCAGGGGACAAATTGCGACTCATGATTACGGAGTTAGGCAGGGAGGGAAGAAATGTAGGTCTGAAAACAACTAATCTGCAGAAAACTGAAGTAATGTACAACAACCTCGGAAAAGAGCAGCGCTTCGAGATAGGTAATAGTGCACTTCAAGTTGTAAAAGACTATACGTCTACTTAGGGCAGGTATAATAACCGCGGAGCCGAACCACGACATTGAAGTAACTAGAAGAATAAGGATGGGGTGGAGCACATTTGGCAAGCACTCTCAAATTATGACAGGTATTGGTTGCCACTATCCCTCAAGAGGAAGGTATATAACAGCTGTATCTTGCCGGTACTTAGCGATGGAGCAGAAACCTGGAGATTTAAAAAGAGGGTTCAGTTTCAATTGAGGACGACGCAGCGAGCAATGGAAAGAAAAATGGTAGGTGTAACCTTAAGAGACAAGAAGAGAGCAGAGTGGATTAGGGAACAAACGGGGGTTAAGGATATCATAGCTGAAATCAAGAAGAAGAAATGGACATGGACCGGGCATGTAGCGCGTAGACAGGATAACCGCTGGTCGTTAAGGGTAACTAACTGGATTACCAGAGAAGGCAAGCGGGTTAGGGGGAGACAGAATGTTAGGTGGGCAGATGAGATTAAGAAGTTTGCGGGTATAAATTGGCAGCAGCAAGCACAGGACCGGGTTAACTGGTGGTACATCAAGCACATTGTTACGCACCGTAACGCTGTTTTATATATATATATATATATATATATATATATATATATATATATATATATATATATATATATATATATATATATATATATATATATATATATATATATATATATATATATATATATATATATATATATATATATATATATATATATATATATATATATATATATATATATATATATATATATATATATAGTTTAAAACAGCGTTACTAATTTAAAACAGCGTTAAAACAGCGTTTAAACAGCGTAGTTTAAAACAGCGTTAATAATAATATTGTGTCAAAACACGGAGAAACGAGCCCTTAAGTATACACTTTCCATTATATATATATATATATATATATATATATATATATATATATATATATATATATATATATATATATATATATATATATATATATATATATATATATATATATATATATAGTTTAAAACAGCGTTACGGTGCGCAACAATGTGCTTGATTTAAGAGCGGTTTATAGAGCCCAGACGTTGAAAATTAATGCAGACGACATGCCTTATATATAATGTCATATAATTTCACTGAAAATCTTTTTTACATTGTCTTCAGCGTTTGTGTGGCATTGTTAGTGACCAACGGAAGGCATGCAGCGGTCATTTTTTTGTCGAAAAAAAAAATACTTGCCCCAATAGCCAGGCCTTTGTTGAAGCACTGTCAAGCACTTAATACATTGATGAAAGCTTTCTGCTGGACTCTGATATAAGATTTTTCTATATTTTTACTGGTGAACATGTGCGTACATGGGGTAAACGCAGTGTAGCGCAAGGCGCCGTCAGCCATTAAGCTTTCCTTACTAGACTTATCGACTGTTCCACCTTTCATGGCGAACACAATGAGATAAAAAAAAAATCATAAGGGTATATGAGGTGCAAACGGTGGTATTGAACAAATCGCACAGATATGCGGGCTTTCTACGATATTTCTTTCTCTTTTTTGTAGTATGCAGATGACAAAGATTTAAATAAGTAGTTCAGTGACACTACAGTAGTGCGTATACAGGAGGCGGAACACAAGCTAGCCACGTACAAACAGCACAGCAAAAACGTGATTTAGTGCGAAAGCGTGGAGAGAGACACCCATGGGTGAGCATCCCTATGAAAGGCAGAATGCGCTTTACTCGCGGGTAATGTTAACGTTGCACAGGCGTCGTGCACCGATTCAGCAGAGATGAGCGTGGATGATATCAGTAAACTGTGGTCAAAGCATTTTATCCGCCGACAATCGGCTCAGACCGCAGGCATGCAACGAAGCGCCGCTGCGTGTATTTGTATATACGCGCCGCCGACCGCCTATCCACACTTTCGCGGGGACGACATTTGCAGCGAAGCGCGCAGATATACGCAACCTTTTTTTTTAGGGGCGAAGCTCCTTAGGGCGTGGGCTGTGCGTCCCCTGTAGCCTGTATGTAGCCACCTCTAGTTTAGTTCTTGCAGTGTTCACTAGATGGCGGTACCGTTTCCTGTATGTAGCCACCTCTCGTTTAGTTCTTGTAGTGTTTACTAGATGGTGGTACTTGTAGCTGATGATGAAAAGATGCAAGATGTTATAAACTAGAAAGCGGTACTTGTAGTTGATGAAAGACGCGAGATCTTATAAAATAGGAATGATGTCACATATGGCGCGTGTCATTGGTTGAAGGCAATCGTTCGATTTAGTGCGGCGACGTACGCTAGGGGGAGCGATGTAATAAAATCGAGTGGGCAAAATGTACAGAGGATTCATGGTTTACCAGGTTTACCTCCGGAGCTTCGCCCACTCATCATCATTCACTTCGTGGATATGGCGGAATTTTTTTTCTTTAAGGGAGGGGGTGGAGTGTGCTTATACTGAAGGTTTTGAGGAACACCAACTTACAGTATTTCATTTGTCCTCGGTAAACACTCCCCTTCATCCCAATTTCGGGGCTTCATGGTCCAGTATACCATCTCGAACAAAACAAATGATCGTTGAGTCAGTGGTTCGTCTTCTATGAACTTGAACAATTTATAGGTAGTCCATATATCTTTGCCGTATATACGATCCATGCATGCATAAACAGGTTCGACGAGGCAAGAGAAAAATGCATGCAGAGAGACACGGAATGTTTTATTCTATATATCGTGCGCGCGAGAGAATTATGGATGGGAGTGATGCACTGGCTGACCATTGGCCGATACTCGCAGCTCAGGTTCAACTTTAACACAGCCCGATACATACCAACGGTTTCCACGAGGCTCTTTTCATGAAGTGCGAAGCAAAGGAATTTTTCGGCTCGCAGGGAGAGGCACGCGTTAATTAAGATGAGGAGGAGTTGTGTCAGATAAGAAGAGGAAAGAGAGAGTGTGTGTCTCCTGAAAGGAGAGAACTTCTAATTAAGTGAGAAGCGTCGGCGAGACGTGCTATATTGCAGGGTCGATATCCGAAATGCACGGGAGCTTTATTCGGACACCCGTAAAAGATACTTTTTTTTTTACTTTCTGACGTGTATACTCAATACTTACAAGACAACACCCTGTCGCCCCCATCTGTGACTATTTTATTTTGCCTCCCTTTTTTATAATTTTTAACTCCCTAAGCTATCTGCGGGACCTTTGCCATGTGTTGCAAGACGCGGCAAGCGCCTCTTCCCGCATGCCCTGTATATGCGCCGCTTCACGTGCATCCAAGTTGAACAACGTTGATGTTATCGCTGTTAACGGCAACATCATCCACAGAGTTGCGAGTTCGTACATCCAATATATATATATATATATATATATATATATATATATATATATATATATATATATATATATAGTGGGAGTAATAATTCAATGGGCCAGTTAGTCTTCGTGAAGGTATGGGATATGGCACAACGGGAGCGTTGTCAACAAGGATAAATATATTTATTTCCCAACAGTTTCGGGAGGGGACCTCCCTTCATCCCCTGATGAAGGGAGGTCCCCTCCCGAAACTGTTGGGAAATAAATATATTTATCCTTGTTGACAACGCTCCCGTTGTGCCATATCCTATATATATATATATATATATATATATATATATATATATATATATATATATATATATATATATATATATATATATATATATATATATATATACATATATATATATATGTAGGCACTGGACTTACCGAAATACGGGACAAAAAGTTTTCGTGAATGCGCCAAAAAATGGCGATTTATTTATTTATTTATTTATTTATTTACAGATACTGTCAGCCCTTGCCCAGGGCTATTACAGGAGTGGAAAAAAGAACATAAAAACATAATCATTCTAGAATAACTACAAAATTGACATGTATGATTGGAGCTTACTGAAAAGAATTAATATGAAGTAGTACACTCACAAAACCCAACCAGATAAAAATAAATGCACCAGATCGTATACAGACAAACAAAAGATTAGTTAGCTACAAATGAGAATATGAGCGACGTGTATCAAGAATAAATCTACGGATGAACATCAAACGGCTTCTTTGGTCAAGGAATTCCATTCGTTGATATACCTTTTGGAAAGAAGCTATGCTAATAACAATCGGTGAAAACAGCAGGAGCACGAATGGACATTGAATGACCATGTCTAGAAGTTCTTCCTATTGAAGCCCCCATTTCGTTTCGCGAGATTACACTCGAGCATAGGCGGGCGGAGAAAGAGAGGTGGGGGGGGGGGGGGGGCGACACTTTGGTTTGCTCAGTGAAGGGAGGAGGGCGATAGTCGGCCCCGTACGTTGACTGTAGCCAACTCCTCATAGAGGAGGCGCTGATCCCCCGAGGGGAGCCGTTCACACGACTTGGCACACGAACGCGAGGAACAACTATACCAAACTGATGATAAGCTCAGTGAATAGCTTATACTTTCCATGCATGACCACGTAAGCAGAGGCATGATGGCTTTCCACATGTCATCATATACTCACCAACCCGTTTAACGACGCGCCTTATATACGTCAATTTTCCTGGGCCTGGTTGGGGGCCAGTTTGATAGAACAGCGAAAAAAAAAAAATGTTTTGGGCACTGAAAGCGAGGCCGTTCTCCAGGCACGCCCGAAAGCCAACTTTCTGCATGCTACCGAGAAGGAGCTTGCAAACCAGACTCTGATGAAGCCAAGTTGGCGAGATCAAACGAGACCGAATTCACGGTTCGACTCTCGTGAAGACAATCGGGATACGAAATGCACGCCGCTAGAATTAACGGTACAGACAAACGGGACTTGGATGTCGACGTGGAGGTGTATATACACTGCATGCTCATGAACAATCTACACTTGTTCGGGTGACGAGTTTCTCACAATGCAATGCGGCACAACATCCCTCTCTCTCTCTCTTTCTTTGTTAATATGAAAGACACCCGTTGGTTAATTAGGACAATAATCATCGAAATTCAAGCTCCGCCGCGGTTGTCTATAGTGGCTAAGGTACTCGGCTGCTGACCCGCAGGTCGAGGGATCGAATCTAGGCTGCGGCAGCTCCAATTTTGGTGCAGGCGAAAATGCTGTATGCCCATGTGCTCAGATTTGAGTGCAGGTTAAAGAACGCCAGGTGTTCGAAATTTACAGAGCCCTCCACTACGTCGTTAAGTTTTCCCGCCTCGGCGTAGAGTTCGTTCGCGAAGACGACATGCAGGGGCCTGACTGTATAAGAACACTTTTATAATAAGACTGTGTTGTCTGAAAGAAAACAACCAACATATATAATGGAGTTGTGTACGGGCCGCCGTCGAATACCAAGTACCTGAAGGATTCGATAATGAAGCGGACACGATCAGCATAATGCCCCTATGACAGTCCCTTAGACGTATACTGTAGCAATGTATATTCTATAGGAAGGAACTATAGTGTAACGAAATGCAGGAAGGAAATTAAACATTGATATGCTTCACACGACAGCACTCCTAAGATAGGGTATTTACACAGCCTGTGTGTTTGTTGGATCTAATCAGAGACGAGATGCCGAAAAGTGGATTATTTCGGAACTGAGCTGAAACGATACAAGTTTCACCAGTAATGTGGTGCGCAATTTTGCGCATTCAATCGCACTGTGCATGTAAACTACATGCATAAACGTATACTGCATACTCTGTGTGATTGCGGTATAAATAAGGATACAAAATGCGGCTCGTTGTTGTGTGCTATCATCGTTGGTTCGAAACAGCGGCGCTACAGGCGACCAGGAGCAAGAGTGCTTTTTTTTTTCTTTTTCTTCTTCCTGCGTTTCACGCTCGCGTGACACGAACGGCGCTGCAGTCGGTCGAGCGTGCCGAGCTGCCGACACATGGTCGGGCGTGCGAGCGGAAGGGGGAGCTCTTTGTTTCACGACGTGGGCTGCATTATCGGCCACCGCTTCAGTGCACACGTGCGCTGCCGGAAAGACTGTTGTGTGTGCGGCACCATTCATTCGTCGCGGAACCGTCAAAAGGCGGCGCTGCGACAAAGTGCTCGGCCGAGCTGGGCAGCACAATTAAAATCCATCTGTCCACCTCTCTCGGCAAGCCACGATGTGTTTCGCAACAATTATTGAAGTCGTAGCCCGCACGCCACAATGGAACTTTCTTTGACACGCCCGCTCTCTCTTCCGCAGAGCAGGCGCGCTATTCCGGCGATGTGTAATGTGTGTGGGCAAACTGCATCGAGTAATATCATCGAGTAATTTGACATTCGGGTTGGTAGCCTGAAAGCGGTGTATACTGCTCCGTGTGCGTATACGTACAGTGTCAATTTCGTGAAAGGGAACACGAGAGCGCGTGGCCTGTGCGCTTCGACGGCTGCTGCCAGCACGTTCTAGCGGGAGCGAGAGCAACCACTGTAAAGCCCCTTAACCACTTTCTATTTATGCGTCATCTCGCGGCGAGCAAAACAACTATTCGTTGCTGATATGGAACCAGCGGCGATTGCGACCCCCTCCCATATATATATATATATATATATATATAAAATAAGGGAAAGAAGTGTATACCTAAGGGCTCGTTTTTCCGTGTTTTTAACACAATAATAATGAGATATAACAGACAGTAATGCCAAGGAATGTACAGGGGAAGTTATTAACATTAATGGAATGTAAATAAGAAGAAAGAAAAGTGGATGAAAAAATTACCAACTGTAAGCAGGAATCGAACCTACGACCTTCGAATTACGCGTTCGATGCTCTATATATATATATATATATATATATATATATATATATATATATATATATATATATATATATATATATATATATATATATATATATATATATATATACACTTGAGGCCTGTGTGCTTAGATATTTAGGTGCACGTTAAAGAACCAAGGCGGTCGAAATTTCCAGAGCCCTCCACTATACGCCGTCTCTCATAATCAGTGGTGGTTCTGGGACGTCAAAGTCAAACAATTAGTATTATAGTTTTTTTGTTCTTTTCGGCGACAATGCTCTTCATTTATAGCAACTTTGTACAATGTAGGCTCCAGAATTAAGGAAGAGGAACATGATTGAAGGAGGAAGGACATAGAGGTTAGCCAGTCCCTAGAATTAAGAGACCATCAAAATCTATGGCGTTACGGTGAATTCGTGTGGGAGATTAAAGGTGGCGTCACCACGTAACGTTTTTCACGCTTATGAAGCATCTCAAACTTATGGAGCATTTCACGCTCATGAAGGATCTTCTCGCGACGATGGCGGTACATTTAGTACCGTAAAAATGGTAATCCACTAATACAAGATAAGTTTTTTTTTTGTTCGTTTCTCCCTTTAACTGTATTGAATATCAAGCCACAATATATTATCCTTGGAGAGTGAAAGCGGCAGGTATAGACCTTTTTGTACGGAGAGAAGGATTTCCTCCTTTCTGTTACACGAGAGTACAAAAGCCGACGTCACAGCCTTGGCAGTGCATTTTATGGGGGGTCACGCATCCCAACAACAGCCCAGAGAGGACTATGGCGGCGCGGCCAGGCAGCCTAGAGTGAAAAAGTGGATTATGCGCGCACCTTTCACTCCAGAGAGCGAACAGAGTACATGAATCACTATTATAAGTGCTGTCCACTTAATCAGAAAGTTCGAGTCGATTCGAAGGCACTTTTCTCAATATATACGAGACGTAATTATAGAGGACACAGAAAGCAACGTAAAACATATGCTACCACTGCGTGATTGGCCTAATCGAGCGTTTTATTTTTATCACCAGATAAGTGATGCCTTGTTTCATTAACAGTCTCCGTAACAAGTCCACTTGCAGAATTTAGGACGGCACACATACATATACTGAAATAATTCTATTGCGGCCCAAACTGGCTGCAAGAGAATTGTTTTCACGGAACGAGCCGAAGGGGTTAAAAAATTCGGAAACTTCCAGCTTATCAACTGAGAGAGGGATTATTTGAGTGTCGTCACCCATCTGCTCTGGGTCCGGCATGAATGTAACTTCTGGTAATGTGAGAATTTCCATAGTAGAGAAAAGGTCATCTCGAGATACATGCGATTTCCTAATATGCATAACAATAAAGTACCAGCGCGATTTCTTGCTTTCCGCACGCGTGGGTGAAAAAAAAATGTAATTACAGTCGTAGTGACCCCTCGTCTTCTTGTCCCTACGTGATTGCCCAAGACGAGTGGAAGTTATATCACTTGGAGTTGAAAACGAAAGAATCCTGGTCAGACAGGCACGTCGGTGCTTGCGTGAAGCATCCACTGTTGCCTGCGCATGTGGGCGACTGTAGATGGTTTCACAGGGAGGGGTCCAGCTGCGCTCGCTATATACGCAGCACGAAACCCGACTTCCAGGCAATGGCTATCGTCGGTGTCGTGTCACCGGCAGCCCGGTTTCCCTTCTCGGGTCTTTACCGCGGAGTGGGGTTTATGCCGCAAGGCTCTCGCCCGCCGTCACGGACGCTCGTCAGACCGGTCTTTCCCCGTTTCCATACCGCAGACAAAGCGGGGCCATGGTGCTTTAGCGTGATGCGACGCGTGGCGCCATCTGGCCACCACTCCCGGTCTTCCCCCTTGGGGATGGATTTCCGGCGCTCGCAGACAGGCGGGGCGTGTCGCCGCCACAACGAAGGGCAGACCGCACGAATCCCTCGGCTTGGCAACAAGAGAAGGCACCTTCTCCCCTCGCCTGACACCGTACCCGTCCCGAGGGGCCCACCGCGCGTGACACAGGCGCTAATCTAGCCAGCCCATCTAGTCGACAAAAGCGACCGGGGCAGGGGGGTTGAACCAAATGGATAATACGCCAAGGCGGCCCGCTCTCCTCACCAAAGCCCGGTTCGAAACAGTGCGAACCCCGGCGAATGCGTTCCGCGCGCTTCGGCGACCACCACCATGCAGCCTGTCTCGCTCCTTGTCCCGGGCCCTTTGTATCTCTTTTGCTACTGCGCGCGCCCCCCTCTCGAGCGAGTATATCAATCTCGCGCATGCAGTGATCTCGAGCATTTTCGGTATCATTCAAGATGGCGGTGGGGCGACAGCGGAGGGAGCCTCACGGCCTCGGTTGAAAAAAGACGCCGGCAGCGGCGCGTCTCTTTCGGCTTGCGTTCCGCTCTGCCGAGTTCGCTAGGTGGCGAAGGAGTTAGCGAAGGCGTGCGGGCAAGAGGGATACATGGCTCCAAACAATGTCGTCAGTCCCCCACCCCTCATCTCACCTCCCTTCTCGCGGACGCTGGCAGACACAGCCGAGCGGCCAGAGAACACGCCTTCCGAATGGAAGCGAGAAAAAGAAAGACGAAGAAAAGCTGGGGAACAATAAAGCGTCGGCCAGACACGAACGCGCAGAGCCCAGAATAAATAGCCATCGAAGAAAGAAAGAAGCGAAGCCGGAACGTCTGAACAAAGAAAGCGCGGCGGAATGGGGGGTGGAAACCACCCCAGAAAAACGATGTTGTTGTTCGGGTGGAATGAAGAGCGAAGCGATGCCCCCTTCTTCCCAGCGGCGGCGGCTTAACAAAACAAAGCAACGGCAAACGCAACTCCGAACGAGACACACTCATAGAAGCCAAACACGCAGCAAAAGCGCGCCGCCGACCAGACACGACGCATACACGCAACGCACGCACGCTGAGCACACTCGCCCGCTGCCTAGCATACAGATTGTCTATGGAAATGGAACGGCCGCCGCCGGCTGCTTCCCTCACCTCCACGCCCTCCTCGCCCCACGTGACTTTGACGTGCTCCTGTCAGCGGGATCAACTTGCAAAGGTGGGGCTCGAGCGAGTGTTTCATCCAAGTCGGCGCGGCCGCTGCTCTCACTCCTCGACGCCGTTAAAAAGAAGCGCGCAACCGGGACGGATTTAAGCGAAAAAGCAGCAAGCGCGGAGAGGCATCGCGTACAGCTGGAAGGAGCAAGCACGTACAAAAACAGGAAACACGTAAATAGGCGACGCGCCAATGGCAGCAAGATAAAAGAAAGACAAGCGGCGATAAAAGAAGACATTGACTACACCGCGGGGGGAAGGCGCACAAAGCGCAAAAGTGTGCCGAGGGGGGAAAGAGACTAACCGAGCCGCAGATAAAAAACGGCGGGGTAGTGTGCCTAGAGAGAGGAGCGCGCAGTAAAGAGCAAGACGGGTGTGTAGGGGGAGAGCAAAAGCGTCTTGCTGTCGACGCGAGTCGTGTTTTCCTGTCTTTCGGGACATTTCTTTTTTGCTGCTGCACTGCCGCCGAGCGGTCCTCCTCTGCTTATGTGCCTCTCTTGGCGGGGCAGATAGAGCGTTATTATTATTCCGGTGCTACGAGGGTGATATGTGCCTACACGCGGAGCTTCCAACCCCCCTCCCCCCACCGCGCCGCTTCACTCCAAAGAGCTTTTGTGTTGTTTTTTTTTCACCTGCGCGTTTTCTCTCTTGTATCCCGTCCCGCTTTCTCTCCGCTTCCTGATCACACGCCGCAGCACTGGCAGCCCGGCTCTTTGTGCGTTGTTTGCTTTCACCGTCCTGCGCCGGCTTCGTGGGTGTTGCCTGTCTTTCATTCGTCTTGTCTGTCGTGCGCGTTTTTGCTTCGCTGCGGGTGTGTTCTTCTCTGCCTTTTCTTGTTCGTTACTCTGCTGCTTCCCGTCCAGAAAGCGTCAGAAGAAAGGAGGGGTTAAAAACGTTCCTGGCTCCCCTTCCATTTATCTGTACTTGCTGGGTCTTTGTGCAGCCGAGAGCTGCGGGAGGACTGAAAGAGCCTTTCTTCTCTTGCTGCTCCCCACCCGTCCATAGGAGTTGCTTGTCTTTTGTGCCTTGGAAGCCTTTCTCTCGCTGAGCCGGTGTGCGTTTTATTACTGTTGCCCCCTCGCAAGACGCAGCGAGAAACGGCACGGCATCGACGCCTGCTCTCGTCTCATCAGCCGTGCAGCGCAGTAACTTTTTGCTGCGGCGCTTTTACGACCCGCTTTTCAGCGCTTATCATGATTTTCTTTTTCTTTCTCCTCCGCGCTCGGCACTTGCCCCCTCGCCCGCTGCTGTCGGGCGGAGCCGCTTTCATTTTGATGAGCGCCGCTGCTTTTGGTTTTGTTCTTTTGCCAATTGTCGAGGCCGACAACGGGCAAGTACGTATACACAGTGCAGTCGCGCTCCTTTTCTGCTCCCCGCGTTCTCGCTCTGTTAGGCTTGCGGCAGTGACGGTGTTTCGCGTTCAATTTCTTGGTCCATCCCGCACTATCTTTTCATCTCCCGCACCACCCCTCACCCCCTTGTCTTTTTGGAGAAAAAGGCTGTGCTTCCGAAGATGCTGTTTGATGTATTTTTTTCGTGTTTCACAATGAAGCTTGGACCTTCCATCATTTAGGTTGCTCTCAGGCTTCCACCTTTTCGCTTTTTCATCCATTCCTGCCTTTTTCCCCAGCTTTTTTTTTATGCGCTGGCTCATTTATTCATTCGTCCGCCGGTTCTTATCTCGCGGAGGAGACCCCGGGAAGAAAGGAAATGATGATGTGAGCCTTGCTCTTTGCAAAGAGAAAAGCAGAAACTGAACGAGGACTCCTCGTCAAGGCAAAAGGAAATCGGGCCATTATTCATGGCTCTCCCCCGCACAGCGCGCCCCCGAGTACTGAATAAAGAGGTCCCCTCGCCCGCGCTGTTGCGAAATACTACTTTGCCGGCAACTCGAGAATCCCCGGCACGCATCAATTACCCGGCGCGCTTACCTGAAACATCTTTCGCTGCCAGGAAAAAATGGGGGGTGTCAGACACATAACTTCGCCAGCAGCGAACGAGGAGGCATGAATTTTCAACGCTCGTACCGGGCGATGCGGAACGTCGTGGGCATCCATCCATGCTACTGCCTATTACGTCACCGAGTATCACGCACCGCGAGACCGTGCATTCAAGAAACTTTTTCTGATGACACCATGGAAAGAGAAGGTGATGCCACTATCAAGTTGTGCCATGGTCTTCCGCATGAACTGTGATTCCGTACATGATCTCAGAAGCACGCAATTTCCAGTCAGTAATTGTTTTATATATCGTGTGGAATAGTGCCCGTGATAAGCTTGAGCATTTCCCCATAGTTTTTATCCCACTGTAAAAACGCAAATCCAAAGCAACAGTTACGGCGTCTCTCATAATCAAATGGTGGTTTGGGACGTTAAACCCCACATATCAATCAAAGCAACAGAATTTGTTTCTAGTCAGAATGTACTGAAAAGTTCTTGTGCGATACTTCTTGGTAAGGAGGTCAAACAGGTGAAATAATTCGTGAGGAGCCGCTTTCGTCCAATATACATCTCTCACAGTTTACACGTTTGTGTGAACTAACGGGATATTATAACGTGACGTCATTACTGAGAACCACCGAGTGCTTCTCTGTTCCGATTGCTGCAGCCCACATAAGTTACTAAAGCTGCTGTTGCGACAGCTTTCTCCCAAAGCGCTATCGAAATATGTTGCAAGGGCAAGTCTCCAGCGTCGCTCTCTGCTGTAAGCATATCACATGTCTTCACTCACACGCGAACTGCACCATAATGCACAGACATATAGTGCATGTGAAGTATAAACACGCACATATTATAAGCAACGTGCAATAACAAAGCTCATATGAATTCATTACGGGGGTTAGTAATTTAACATTCTGGACAGCTTAAGATCAGTAACACTTCAAGGCTCTACGTATTATGCATAAATTGAAGTTTAATAAAAACTGGAGCGAAAAAAGAGAGGGAAAAGGGAAATGCCATCTCAGCCGCTGTGTAGTAAAAGTGAGCGCAACACTCATTTTGTAACCCGGGGACCCTGATGTGAACGACATAAATGAAGTCGCATTGTGTTACGCAATCGATTCTATCTACGTACGACCTGAACGAAACGGCAACCATCGATAAACATGGAAGCGACCAATAAAAGCGATGCAAGGGGTACGGGTATGGGAGGTACACGAACAGACAACGAAAAGCCCTTCAAAGGTTCCGTTACGAGGTCCCCAAATGGCGATTTGCGTTCACGGCTGTGTGAGCCTTGTTGCAGCCCTAGCTATTCGTGAAGCTAAAGCCGGGCCACCCAACTTGCCGAAAGCATACAAAAGGAAAAAAAAAAAAAACGTCACACCAAACGTCCCAATTCATACCAAGCATTATGAGCGCCAGCTCCTGAGAAACGCGAACACCTAAACTTACAGCTGTAAATGAAAGGCTAGATGTATGACGTTTTTCTTTGCTGGCACCACACCAAGTGTTGGACGCTTGGTTTTCCCAACCAACCGTCAGTCGTGCTCTTGTAAAGCCCCAATGCGGACCGCAATGTCGTCAAAAGCTGAACAGGCGCGCTCCACGCTGTCCCGAGAAACATGCTCCCCGTCGCTTGCTCTTCAGCTTACTCCGAAGAGAGTTTAAATAATAGGAGGGGTTGGCAGGACACAACCGAGAAGCAGAAGCAGCAGCAGCAGCAGAGCGGTTGCTAGATCCGTGAACAGGGTTCGGGTGCAAGAAGGAAGTGCGGGGGGGGGGGGGGGGCAACGCGACGACACTCTGCATCTTTCTCCGCCTCCAAGCAACAACACCAAAGTCCCGGGGTCGCCCAGGCACCACAAGTCCCCCCCCCCCCCCCCCTCCAACCAACTACTCCCAACATCGGCGCCCAGCACTTGGCCAAGAGAGGGAGAGCTCCCCGAAGTAGCGGCGGCGCCTCGGGCGAACGAGGCAGAGTACATGCCACAGCGGCGGCGAAAAGGGCGGGCGCTCCTCTGGAGAACAGCGGTGAGTCGACGAGGGTTGGCAAGGGGGGGGGGGGGGGAGAGAAAGGAAGGCGAGTGGCGCGTCACGTTACGCCCGGCCGGTCCGCAAAGCAGTCATCGATTTCCCTTCCCGCCGGTTCTTGTTGACGTCTCCGCGGCTTCCTCCCCCCCCCCCCCCCCCCACTCCTGCCTGAATCTTCTCTCACTGGTCCCGTGCTATTTGCCCGTCTCCTTTGTCGCCTTTTAGTGCTGCCCCGCCGGAGTCTCCCCTACTCCCGCGCTTTTACCGCCGGGTGGATGAAGGGAGTAGATGGGATCGCACCCCGCTTCTACAAGCCGAGAAGAAAACGGGAAGGCGCGCGCGGCAGGAGAGGAGAGCGCCGAATAACGTAGTCGAGGCAGGGAGCCCGCTAGAAGCGAACGGCGAAAAGAAGAAAGGCGGATGAAAATGGGATAGGCCGGGCGCGGGAGGAACATAAATTGGGAATGAGGAAAGAAGGGAGAGAACCAATGCGATTAGAGACGGCGCCGCGATAGAAGCGAGTGGGGGGCGAAAGAAGCGGAATTTCTCTCCTCCGCAGGCAGCGGCAGCAGCTAGCGACGAAAATTAAGCGACGGAATTGGACGGGCGCTGCGCGCCCAGTGAGGAATACGCCAGCGGGATCCGGAGCTCAAAACGAGGCACCATAACGTTATCACGTTTTCCTGCAGCACACTCGCTCACGCCTCCACACTTTCAGTTTCAGCTTTTTGTTGATACTCGCAGTTCTATGCAGAAAAGCGCGAAACGAGATCCCTCCAGAACATAAGTGTGGGCTGCCGGAGGCGCCAGATTATTCAAGGGATAGGGAAAAAAGTGACTCGCCACGCACCGTGCCACTTATCTAAGGCCTTAACGTTGCCCTAGAGCGCAGTTCATTCCAATATTTGACGGGAGCACTTTTGCAGCAGTAAACGAAGACAATCGCAATGTAACGAAGCGAATAATTAAGAAAAAAATAAATCTGGAGTAATCAGTGCCACGTCCTTCATTAATCACTGATAAAAGATCAGAGACCTTATGTGCAAATCAAGCAACCTCGATAGAGCATTGCAAAACGTTACGGTATGAAATAGGAAGTGGTCCAAAGAAAATTTTTTGCACTTTATGATGTCCAATAGCCAAACTTATTTACTATCTGCGACTCCTCTGAGTGCATATTAGATAGAGACATACCCATAAAATATATAGCTTTTAAAAACTACACACCTGCATAAATCGCTATCAACCACTAATATAGTTGTTTGCACATGGAAAGAAGTTCAATTAGAAAAATAAGTTTATTTACACAAGTAGAATATGCCAGTTTTGGGATCGCATTACTTTGGAAGGAACAAGTATGCTAAACACAGAACAGCTTCCTTAATTGATTGCCACAACCACATTGCAGCACCAGCACCCTAGGTAGTATGACGTCATGTTTTCGGGCATTTTTGTGATGTAGTAGTGCTTGATGCATCCATCATTACGTGTGCAGTCCGCATAAGTTCTCATGCAACTGCATTTCAAAATTCCATTCAGTTCTTCAAGGTCTATAGTAACCTCAAAATTCTGCCACTTATGCTTCTGCACACCTATCTTTCGCGGTCCATATGAGGTGAATCCCTAAACACATGAAATACACATAAAATACACCAGGTGTGTTGGGGGGTACAACTCCTCCCTCGAAAATTTTAAAATTTTGCATAAACACGCATGATTGACCCCCCCATCCCCCAACATGAAAAAAAATTTTGGTTAAGCTACTGCAAGTCACACTACCAACTTATTTCAGCATTGTTCCTGTGTAAGCGTGTTTGCTTCAGTATTCATCTTGCTGTGCAGGCTAAAACGGGTCGCACCAACTTGACCCCAGCTAATTACTCCCGAATTCTTCGGACTTTCATTTCTGTCAAAAACTGGTGAGCTTTTATTATTTATTAAACATTTTTTAAGGCTACACAAAGCATTGCGCTATCGTTTGCCGCCACATCACGAGCGCCGTACGCAACCCCTTAGGTGCACACATTGTGTTAAGAAAACAGAGCGTTGTTTAACGCTACGCGCCATCTTTTGGAGCTCTCTATTGTTTCTCATGGGGCCACAGCAACGTCGTCAACGTAGACAGCTCCGATTGATTGCCAAACAAGTGTTAAGACGTCATCGATAAGCCTGGCTCTCATATTAGACAGCGTGTGAATTCTTGCAAGAGACGAATGTGCAACGCCCAGAGATCGCTAATAGCCCTTAGTACGCTTTCTCGCATTACAATAATGTATTGGAGCGAAAGGAACTAAGACCATTCGACTATGAGCAGAAAATTTTAAAACCGCAGTCTTTCATTTACTTCTCGAGCTAGGGTTGGGAGTGTTTCGGGAGATTTATGCCCGTGCCCGTAAAAAAAGAAATGAACCCTCAAAATTCTATAGCCTCCCATGCTAGAAAAATTGAATTGCTGCACAAACTTGAAGAAAAAACAAGAGAGACAGGAAAGAGTGCAGGAAAGAGTGCAGACAGGAAAGAGTCTGCACTCTTTCCTGTCTCTCTTGTTTTTTCTTCAAGTTTGTGCAGCAATTCAATTTTTCAAGTATGAACCAACTAGTCTGCAAAAAAGTATTGCTCCCATGCTAATTGGGAAAGTTTGCAGGTCTACATTTACCATGATTACACCAAAAGGCAAACGGGGGCATGACCGCACTGTATTCGGGATGGTAGAGCATCGCACGAGTTACTTGAAGGTCGCAGGCTTGGTCCCCGCCAGCCGCAAAATAACTTTTCGTCCGTTTTCTTTCTTCATGTTTACGTCACAATCACTATAAAAAACGTCTCCTGTACTTTTATTGGCATGCTACTTATCCTTACCCTAAAATACAAGAATTCAGTGTTCGTACATTTCAGCCGACGCACTCCTTTGAAGGGTCGCTCACTATAGTTGGATAAGCTTTAGAAGTCTGCAGCATTTCCTACTCAAGGGGTGTATGCCTGCATTAATGGGCACGCACTTCAATTAGAGTACACTGTACTTCAACCGACGTCTTGAGCTGGATGCCTGTGACTGGAGAACATTGCCGAGTGCGCGAACTATTTTCTCAGTCGCGAAGCCGACTGAAGAAATGGTCATACAGTGTGGTTATACACTGGAAGTTTTATGCACCATCAATGGCAGATTCTATGAAGTAGTTGTTTAAATCGGTTCATTATACGACAAGTTTAAGTGTGACATGCTACCACGACTCGTGGAGGCCAGCTTCGCTGCCAAAGCAGACCCGGTTAGCACCTGCAGGCAGCCATAGTTACCATATGCAAGGGTGTGTGTCATGTTCATGTGCTAGACCCCACCTCCTTTTTTTTTTCCCTATTTTGTTTTGTGGTGCACATACTGAATGCACACACTGTAGGTTCTATGTTGGGTTTAGAACTTAGTGGCATTCCTTGTCTTGCGCTTCATAGACACATTCCAATTATATAGGTCCACACTATCGAAACCACACAGGCACATAATATTGTCCAGCCAATCTACCCATCGTTCCTGTTTGTTTTCAACGCCCAATCTTCAAATAGGTCATTGAACATAAAATTACTCATTTGAAATTTCTGTGGAAACAAAAAGGGACGCTGGGTCCCTTGAAAAGCATGCCCCTATAGAAGTTATTTATTTACTAATTTTTGGTGGTCAATGTCCTAAAACAACACAAAAGTTATGAGGAATGCTGCAGTGGAAGACTGACGTAATAGTTACGTGTGGTTCTGTAATATAATATGCTTTCAAGTAAACATGCAATTCAGATTCCTTGCCCATGGCAATGGGACTAGGAAGGAAACCAAAAGCACTTGCACTCTGCAAGAGAACGGCATAGCCACCGTAAGGTGTGAAGGCCTTCTCCGCATTGGAGGCATCAGGGCTTCTGACTAGAGGTTTTTAACGAACAGTTTTATTGTACTAGGATGACAACACTGGCACCTGCCAGCATATCTTTGTACACAAAGATGGTGCAGCTGATAAGACCATCAGTCTGCAGAGCCATGGGAAGGTTTGACCACTGGATACGGCACTGCAGTGTATGGCATTAGCAGCTTACTTGCACAGAACATCATGTTTGAAAACAAAATGGAATGTTTCCTGAACTCAGGTGTGTCGAAGGGCAGCTTTTATGCATAGCTATTAGGCCAGAGGCATACGTCATTCTAGCAGAAACACTGTCCAGCAAAGCAGTGAGGAAGTGGCTTCAAGCGGCAATGTTCAGCACAGTGGCGTAACCAGGGGTGGCAAACCGGGCCTACACCCCGAACTCTCCCTCTGAAATTTTTTTCCACCACAGCATATAGAGCACAAAATGACCATTTGCCTGCCTGGCCCCTACTTCAGATCAACGAGGTGCGCTTCACGAAGAAAAAATTTCAGCCTGTGCCCCTGGCTCAGCATACCTCCATCACAGGCTTAGCTGCTTTTCACAATGGTGATAATGAAGACAAAGCGAGGGAGAACAAGCACAACAGGGAAATTCACCAGGTCCATGTTTACATGGAAAAAAAAAAGATTTGGAAGGCAACAAAACGCGGTTGTGCGCACACATATTCGTCAGCCATTTCACAGCGAGATAAAGCAACTGTATCTGTAAGTACATTTCATATCTGCAGGCAAAGTCACCGGAATAATTTAGCAATACAACCTCCAGCCTGCTGATCAGTCTGTTGACAGAACATTTGCCTTGATGGCAAAGCCTGTAAAAACTCCAAAAAATTTTCTAATGGCACTGAGTGTGTGCATTGCTCACAAGATAGGTGAATGTTCAAATGTCACACATGCACATGTACTCGCATGGCGAAGCATTACGTTGGCATAGTCTGGTGCACAATGTCCACAGGTTTCCTGGGTACCAAGGTGGCAAGACGTGGGCCAAAGCATGTTGCCACTCTTGCTAAGCAGGCAATTGCTGGTTACCTAGGCTTTCAAGCTACAAGGCAGGACCACAACAAGAAGCCAAACTGCGAGTCCTGTAAGGCAGTTTCATTCTTCTTGGATAGCCCACCAGTATCCTTTTGCAGGGGGCGTGGCTATACAGAAGTCATGTAAAAAAGTCATTCCCATGAATGCCTGCCACACACACACACTCACATACACACGACCACTTGCACAATGGCCACAGTCCCTGGGCTCGTGGTGAAGACAGACTTCCGACCAGTTCAGTAGATAACTTCATACACAGTAGCCTTCTTGTCTCCAGAGCCAGTGACGATGTACTTGTCATCAGAAGAAATGTCACAGCTCAGCACTGACGAGGACTCCTTGGACTGGAAGCCCATAAAATGAGATGACAGAGTCAAGACCAAGATGATGGGAAAAAGTAATACCGCAAAATTTAAAGGCATTATTTTTTCCTGACCTACTTTAGCATAACTAGAGATTGCTTGGTGGCAAACATTCCTTCGTTCATTTCTTACAAATACCCTCCCTTCAGACTGCAGTACCTCCCGATTACATTGCTAACAAGAATTGCTGAATTAAACTCTGACAATTCACGAACAAGGATGAATATGGGATAGCCTAAGCACAGGAGACATGAGTGGGGAAAGCAGGGAGCACGCCAATTTGATTAGAGATGGTGCCTCGACTGTCAAGACGCCAACTGACATCCACAACCGGAAGCGCGCTTTCTCTGCTCCAATGACCACGTCATAAAACTACTCATGAAGTAGCGCCAAACCACTTCTCCCTTTTCGATTACACTTTTTTTTTTTTTCACAGTTCAAAAATTGTATTTTGCACTCAATAACAGAGGCATTGTTTTTGTATTATTCTTTAAAGTAATGTTGACTCATGTTCATATTATGTGACATTTCACAGAATATCCCATTTCTTGCAATGTTCCAGTGCTGTGCATGCACAGTACAATTACATTGCATTTTTTTAGTATTTTCTATATGTAGTGTGTCCCCCCTATGCAGTATCCTCTAAAAGAGGGCCTTCGGCATATAATGAAATAAATAACTATACTCCTTAATGATATGTGCAGTTAAGACTTGATTGGGAAACATGGTTCATTTTTCTGGTGCATTCAGTCAAGCACGAAAAGTACCCAGGTTCAATACAGTAAAAGCTCGTTAATTCGGATTTCACGGGACCGGAAAAACTGTCCAAATGAACCGAATGCCGAATTAACGAATGAACAGGGAAAACAACATTTCAAGCTGCAGAAGCAACATCAAGCACATCAACCAACATCAAGCTGCAGAAGCATACCTTTATTTGTTGAAGTATTTTGTAATTGCGTTTTCGCACAGATTCCGGCTGACATCACAATTTTTCTTGACTGTTTCAAATGGCCAACAGCACGCAAGCTGTCGGGAGTGTTCAGGCAAGCGTCCTCTAATATTAACAGCGCCTCCGAGACTTCCCGTGAGGTGCGATGAGGTCGCGGCTGTATCTCCTCGCATGATTCTTCGTCGGAATCGTGGTTTTCATGGACGCCCGTGACATCATTAATAATCTCTTGATCGGTCAGGAGACCACTCGTGGCGACACCATGATCAATCGTGATGTAGTCCTGAAAGGTCACATCTGTGGGAAGGACAGCATCGAAAGTCGGGCAGTCATCGTCGGTGGACTCGGCTGACACCTCCTCGATGCCATCGTCAGCTACTGCTGCATGCTCGGGCCTCACAAAACCGCTGTGCCGAAAACAGTTGGCGATGACTTACGGCGGAGTGTTTTTCCACACGTGGGCGATGATGTGCACTGCGCCGAGTAAGTCCACTTGATACAACTTTCCAGCTTCTGAGCATAGGATCATTCGCTCTAGCAGGTGCTTGCGGTACTTCGACTTCACGTAGTGAATGATACCCTGGTCCATCGGCTGAAGAGCAGACGTAGTGTTGGGCGGCAAAAAACTACTTTGATGCTCTTCAGTTCGACTGTATAGTTATGGGCACTGCAGTTGTCAACAACCATAGTTATCTTGCGGTCCTTCGACGTGAAGTGCCGGTCCAACTGCTGCAGCCAGCCGCGAAAAATGTCCGATGTCATCCATGCCTTCCTGTTCGCTGTGTACTCGACAGGAAGGCTTTTGACGTTCTTAAAACAACGTGGCTTAAGCGCCTTCCCGACGTCAAGTAGTAGCAAGCGCTCCATGCCAGTCATATTGGCGGCAAGAAGCACAGTTATCCTTTGCTTGCACTTCTTGCCACCAATGCACGCGTCCCCTTTGAATGTCACGGTCTTGTCGGGCAGAGCTCTGAAAAATAGAGCAGTTTCGTCTGCATTGAACACGTCACGTGGTTCATATGCGGCAATGTGCTCCAGCAGCTTCACATTTCTCCACTCGGTGGTCACGCTTTCGTCAACACTGGCCTTTTCGCCGCACACACTCCTGAAGACAAGTTCGTGTCTCTTTCGAAACCTCGCAAACCACCCTTCTGACGCTTTGAATGATTCAATGTTCATCATTGCAGCATACTTCTCACCTTGCGCCATGACGAGAGGTCCGCTCAAAGACAGATGCGCGTTGCGACAGTCAGTAATCCACCGGAGCAAAGCTTCTTCGAGCTGGGGATGAGCTGCGGTTCGCAACCGCTTGCTAGAGGCATGAAACTTCTCACTTTCGAAGGCTTGTCGAATCTGTTGTTCATTTTTCACGTACGTTCCCAATGTGCTCCGCTTCACGTTGTACTTGGTCATAACCTGCTGTCGCGATTCGCCGTTCTTCAGTACTTCCCAAATTTCCACTTTAGTCGCCAAGTTCTTCGCGTCGTAGTTCTGCCGCTTTTTCGGCGTTGCCATCACTGTAGCGCACGATGGTGGTAGCATGCAAATACGGTCACAATGGAAGAAAAAGAGAACTCCGCAACAAGAGATGGTTCCGACACGACAACACAAGGGAAAATGGCGTCCGAGGCACTGAGTGGAGAAGAAAGAAGACGCTGACGTTCGGTGACGCTGCGATCGCCCCCACTAGTTGATGATAGTGGCGATGCCACTCAGGTTTCGATTTCACTCCAGTGGTGCCAGCGCTGCTTTATCACACTTTTGTGTAGCAGCAGCCGTCAGCATTTGTTCAAATTAAGCAGTGCGGAGCCGAATTCCGACGAAATAAGGAAGGTTTGGTCCCATAGATTAACATGCACTTTGGCCGGGACCAATAGAACCGTCCGAATATTCCGAATTTACGGGTGTCGAATTAACGAGCTTTTAATGTACTTTCCCTGTGACCTTTAAATGAGAGGTTCAGCTGAGCGTGATCGTGCCCTTCCTAGATCTGGATACCAACTTCATCGCTCTGACAGAATGAGTGCTTTTTTTTGGTCCTCGGCAATGCTCTCAAGTAATAAACAACAATTACCTGGAAAATGGATGCACCGTAGGGTGTCCTCCAGGCATTGAGCAGGTTATCCTTGCCCGTGGAGACAAACCACTTGCCACACGATGCAAACTTAAGCGACAGGACACAGCTTTCATGCAGGTGTAACTGGTACTTGTCTGGCTTGCTGCAGTGCAGAACTTCCACGTTGCTGCTCTCCATGCTGCATTCAGAGAAAATGGGAGTTGACACTAAGCATATTACACATTAGCGGAGAAACGTGACACTGCTGTCAGTTTTCAAACATGTATCTTTACCGTATAAAATTCACAAACTAAAAATAGCATGAAAATTTATGACGTTTCTCCTGTGTGGCTATCAGGGTTGTAAGTTCTAAAGGCCCAACCATGTAAGATCTTCTTTTATATAAACATTCCTTGCATTTAAGAGCAGTCCATGCTCCTTAATAGCAAGCCAACTTCGCTTGAATCTACATTCACATCCATTTTTTTTTCTCGAATAATGTACCCTTGCCGTGCAAAACAAGCAAATCAACGAGAAAGCATATAAAAGAATGAGACAGCAGTCATTTTTTATAGCCGTTTTTCTAGTGTGGCAACCGGCACTGTGAAGACTGGATCACAAACTAAATAAAGATGCATATTTCATGCATGACACCCCATAGTACAGTGGGACCTGCATGTATCATGCCAACATATAAAGAATTATTGTGGATATGAAACAGTTTTCAAATCCCCTCAAAATGTTTTTCGTAGACAATATATTTTTTCTATCAAACTACACCTTAACCATGATATAAAGAACTTGGATGTAATGAAATATAGGAATAATGAAGTAAATGAAGAATACTCTTGCAATATATATATAGTGTCAGGAATAAATCTCTTATTGAATTTTCACTTATAAAGAACTTATTCTCAGGCAAAATGCGATCTTGTTATAATGAGGATTGAGTGTACCTAGATATACAGAACCAAGTAAAACAAACTTTGGGCGAGCGAGTGTTGGTTCAAGATAATTGAGGAAGGCACAAAATACACAGCACACAAGAAGAAGAAAAGAAAGCACAGGATGACGCAAAATTTTATGCAATCACCTTTAGAGTTGATGTATACAGGTTTGACTGTTATATAATTATAGGTATTTTATTAGGAAGAAAGTTCCTGTGAACAATCTTACAGCAATAAAACATCTCTAACAATGTTCTGTTTCTATCGTCTAAAGTTTAATGTTATCGCAAATATGCAATCTTGGCACCTATAAGCTCCAAACGACATAACATAAAGCTGCAACGCTAAATTTCAACACCTACAGCAATGGCTATTCTAAGAGATTAGTCTCATTTTTGCAAATCCTTGGACTGCATGAATTAGAGTCTTTTCTGTAGTATGTTTATTACATAACCAGAAGTGGCCGCTGAACTCTGCCTTATGATTGGCTTGCAGAAGAAGGCAGAAGTGTGCTATCAAATGCAGTGTGGAACACAGTGGACTGGTGCTTACCCTACAGCTAGCCACTCTCCTGTTGGGCAATAGCCGAGGGAGAAGATCTGTGATGTGAAATCGTGCTGCTGCAGCTGCCGTCCCTGCATTCAGAAGATACAACAGTGTCACTGGTTAGCAAGGACACCCCAGTCTCCAGCTTTTAACAGATGCTGCAAGCAAGTGACATATGAATTGATTGTATTACAGCATGACTATAAAAGGGGTGGAATAACCTGGGAAAGCAGTCAGTTTGAGCACCAGCTGTTCCGCGTATTTCAATAGGGATCTTCAGAACAGTTGAACCCAGCATTAGCGAAATCAATAAAAAAAAAATGAGAATGTGCTTTGAAGAGAATTTGATTGTATAAAAGACACGATAGGCAGAAAATGTGCCGAAAAATGAAAGTTTATGTGAATGACATGTTAGCCTGCTTTTGGCAAGTTGCACGAGGCCATGCAGGGCCGCACTGATGATGGCACAAAATTTGTCTTATGTTTTCATCAGTAATGATGGCACTGGCATGCAATTAAGCAGACTCTTGTGTCATTTTTCAGAATAAGGTTATATATGCATAACCTGACAACGTGCACGTTGTTGTCTGCAATTAAAAGTATGACAGCTAAAACACTACTACAGCAAAAGCTCATTAATTACACTTGTTTATTAAGAAAATTGGATCTTCAGACATGTTCCTTGGTTCCGGCGAGTGTAGGCATTGTTTAATGGCATCAAACTCACTGATTCGAACATATTTCGCCGCAACTTGGTCAATTTGGATGCTTCTCGGAGCACATTGATCACAAACCACCACAAATGTGTAGCGTAAAAGCACGAAAACCACATTCCCAAGCCACTGAAACGATCGTGGGCATTCAAGAAGCCGTGGTCACCACCTACAACCACGTTGTTGGTACATAACTATGTACTGGCTCAGAGGACGTATCGAATTAAGCACAGGGGTTTTGAGCAGTGTTCACATTTTGAATGAAGTCGGCGACGAATATTGAGACTTTTACACAGTGCTTCTATGCAAATTAATTACCATATTTATTCGAATTTGGACGGATAGTTTTTTTTTTTTTTCAAATTTCTTTGCGTCATACTCCAGGATGGGCTTAGATTCAAAGATTTTGAAAAACGCGCCAATTTCCATTGAGAAAAGTGGTGCACAACTAGCGCCACCCAGACTGTATTGTAGCAATTAGCAGCCGCATTCAGATCTTGGTCACGAGTGTTGAGGTGAGCCTTTTTAATTTCGAGTCATGCTCTGAGTGGTATGTGTGTGGCGTAACCCAATGGCGCCAAAGAAACCGTGTCATTATATAGTGCCGCTTATAAAAGGAAAGTTGTCCTAGTCGCAAAATCGTCGTCCAACGTTTAAGCTGGGCGGGGCTTCAGAGTAGACGAAAAAAATTCGCGTCACTGGAGGGGCTATAGCGTGCGACGACATCCCAGGAACATTGATTGTGCACTCTTTTAAAAAGTGCGGAATATCCAATGCACTTGATGGCACCGACGACTGTGCACTGTTTGAAGACAGGGACAAAGAAGTCAACGACGAGGGAAGCAGCGACGACGACTCAGAATGAGCGCGGCAATGGCAAGCGCGGCATCTTCATAATGCAAATAATTAGAAGCAGCGCAAACAGTATAATGACAAGGACACACAGGACTAGCAGCGGTATGTTTATCGAGTTATTTTCATCATGAACCAACTGTTTTGTTTTATCTTTATGTTCAATAAATGTTATATCTTTGTGAACACTGTCTTCACTGTTTGTGGGCCGGCCTAGATTCGAGTAAATACAGTAGTGGTATTATGTATTAAGAAAGTAATTGTGTAGTATTGATGTAATAGACATATGTTAATTGTTTGATTCATAGTGTTGATAATTAGGCATTAATTCGAATAGGCTTTATTGGTATTGTGAAATTTGAATTAACAAGCGTTTACTGTATTATCTACCCATTTATTTTACATGCCAGCAGATAAAATGAAACTGCAACAAATCCAACAGAGATCTCCATAGAGCCTACGGTATCACTTTGCACATTGTATGCCTACTAGTTAGTGAATACCACAAGTGCTTAGTAAGTTTTATTTTGTGACATTTCGACGTGCCCTTCCACTCATGGTGTGTGGATAATGCCACAATGTGCTACAAGAGATTTTTCATCTTATCAGTAACGGAAAAGACTGATCAACAAAACATTTAGACAAGAATGAGGTTATGCCAGATAAACAAGAGAGCTTCACAAAGCCATGAGGACAGCAATTGATGAACATGCCAGTACGACTCATAACTGACAACCTGTGTGACTGCAGGCTTAATTAGAGACAATGCTTGCAGTTGGCGTTAAAGGTGTACTAAAATGATCTCGAAACACCATAAAAGGAACATTTTTTTCTTTTTCTTGGTACGAAGTTTTAATGCTCATCACATAACGGAATCAGCCAACATGCATAAAATATTTTCTTTGATTTTAATGTTTTCACCGCATAGCCCAAAAAATCCAGCCCCATCGCAATGGACATTATCCTGAAGAGTGAACACAGTCCGACCGAGTTTGCCAACTCTGTGTTGTGCATGCAGCCCACATTAGAGAAATCGCTGTCGAGGTTGCTGAAGATAATGCACGCATCACACTTGTACTTGCACGCATTTACTTGTACCGCAAGCAGATGACAGATATACCATTAGTACAGTGCAAGCTACTGTCTCCCTGCGATGTTACACTTGCATGACAGGTCTGACATGACAGGACACTGGCATGACAGGTCACTGTCTCTCTGTGACAGGTCACAGAGAAGCCACCACTTCGATATCAAAACTGAAAGTGTTCGTTTAAAGTAGCAGTGCTAAAAATATATGCGAAGCATTTCTGGGCGCCACAGCACTTTTTTTTAGGGTTCTTAAAGCTAGCCTTTTCATTTAGAGCAACAATTGCAAAAAATTTTAAATTCATGTCAGTACTCCTTAGTGGGCAGAGTCATCCTTTATGGGTGGTGAACAGTTTTTCTATACTACATGTGTACAAGATCTTAGGAACCTAATGCCTACTTCTCGAAGGTCCCAAGAGCGCACGGTGTTGTCAAGACCACCCGTCCAGAGCTTTGTGCCATCACTCGAGATGTCGATGCAGCTGGCCCCATCTGTGTGGCCCTGGAACTGCCTGCATGTGTAAGCAGAAAGATGGGTTGCTAGTTCAATTGACGACCTTCATGCACCGTGCAACATGAGCCACACTGTAATGATGAGGCTCAGTGAAAATCACGTGAATGTGATGAGTGCCGTGCATGAGCTAGGCATACAAAAAATTGTCTTGGTTGAATGTTGTCAACGGGGCCTCGCAACCCAAATTACGCATGTCACTTTTCTTGGTTGTTGTCTTGCTAGGGCATTGACACCTGTGGCACCAGTAATAACGGCCAGAGTAAAGTGCTTGATATTATAGTAATTTGTTTCCAAAGAATGTGTCCACACCGACTGCAGCACCATATATCAACAGTTAATGCTGCTGAAAATGAGGTATTGCTCAGGTAATGCTGTTCATTTTGATCGGTAAGAAATATATATACACTTAAACCTCAACAAACCTGAATATAAATTACCAGTTACAACAAAGTAGGTGAAGAAAAGTATTCTTGTAGACTGTCACAAACGACTCCAATTTTCGGATTATCCGCGGGCCCCATCTTCCAAGGAAGGGCGCTTTTGTGTTGGGGGACGACATCCGGCGACTATAACGACCCAGCGTGGCGCCAGCTCGTCTTCCCTGCACCGGTACCGGAAGGGGAACCGGCGATCTAAACAAGGAAAATTACTCCCAGATGAGACGGGAGCACGTGTACGTCCCTGAAGAGGTTTGGACTGCATCAGAAAAGGCAGTTGACGTACAGCCAGCAACAAGTGCGGTCGTCGGTGTCGCGAGTCTCGCGTAGGCGGCGAGCACGGAGTGACCCGTGCCACGTATTGAGACGGCTGCAATTCCGGGCACCCTCGTCGTCTACCAAGCCGGCGAGACCTTCAGCGGCACCCGTCAACTCCCCTACGGGCACCAAGAGCTGGCCTGGTCCGTATGGAACTTTTTATTGTGACTTTTTTTTAAACTGTTAAATTCTTTACCAGCCCTTTTTTTTAAAATCTGTGTAGTTGTGTGCGCTGCGTCGCACGATAGAAATTCAAAGGCGCGACCAATGATCATTCTGTAATTATTTCCTTGTAACCCTTTTACGATTTCCATCTTGTTGTTATTTTATTAATGTTCCGCATATTTGTCTTTAGCCTGTATCTTTTGTAGTGTTTTTAGCACATTTTGTTATGTAGCTGTTCTTTCCATCGCGCATCAGTGTTATTCCTCTCTGTTATTTTTGTTAACTCCTGCCTTTGCCATTGTTTCAATTAAATGCTTGTTTATGCATAATGAAACTCCGTGTGTGCTCTATGAGTGCGTCGGTCAGGCCCACACATCACCACACGTGCAACCCCACACGGGTCGACCAACCTGCTAATAAATTTGAAATGTGCCACTTCGAGGCCTTTCAGGCGTCGCAGGCCGAAGCGTAAAGTGGAAGCCTGCGAGTCTGCCGCACGTCGGTGTTGGATCGGCGGGGCCTCACCCGAAGTGCGTGACATAGACACAGTGTTAAGAATATACATTTACAATGAATTTTCGGATATAACAAACTATTTTCATGGCAGATCTGACTGTTATAGCAAGGTTTGAGTGTGTATTGCACATGATTGTAATGCACTCATTGTGCAGAATTTTGAAATTGTAATGTTAATACTTCTTTCAGCTGCGAAAGAGACACCACTTTGTGCGTCAGTATCTACAACTGCAGAGCTCAATGCCACTGTAGCACTGTCGAATGTCAATGCATCATACCTTAATTTATATATCAGGGCAAAACCGCTCATGGCGATACAGAGAATTTCTCTACACTTTCAACTTTTGGTGTTGAAGTTTTTACCTAACAGTGTTGTCCTCCTTGTGTGGCATCGATCTTGGTGGCGTACCTGAAACTTTTAGCAGTGTGTTTTTGCAGGTGGAGACATGCAGCACATCACTTCTTCGTGGGAGCTAGCACTGAAAGTTTGTCCAGTAAGAGCAGCTTATCGTTTCTGATGCATTTTTTCCTTTCATTTGTCAACAAAGAGTAGTCTTCTTAAACATTGCGACTATGAGTCTGTCAGAAAGTGCAGCCCTCGCATGCTGCACGAAGGCCACCATACGCTGAAGCGCTCCATTACAGAAACATTTAAGCAGTGTTTTGAATGTAAGCAGACTAAACCACACTGATTTCACTGGGTGAGTGAAATACAAAGGTGCACACCAATTCCTTTCACTCACTAAAATTTTTATTTTAGGAATACAAGAACTTCTGTTTGCAAAAGTATCACCAAAATTCTTTTGCATTTATATAACGACGGAATGTCAGACTATGTGTGTGAAATTTAGGTGCAGGGACAAGTTTGCCAAGTGACAGCTCAGTGTTGCTTGCTTTGGGATAGAACAAGGCTATTTGGCAGTTTTAACCTAATGCTCATTGTGGGCATCGTGGCTCGATGGCCTTGCTCCTCCTCCTTCCTGGTTCTTGCGAGGTGCAAGCCAGAAAGTCACTAGCAGCAACTACAGCATCTACATTTGCCCCAAAATAAAACACACAAACACCGCAAGGTGCCATCAGTGTTCTTGGCGCAAATGTGCAGTGCAGTTAGATACAGTCAGCAATTCTGGCAGTAATGGTTCAATTTTTCTAATGTGTCTCACTAGCATTTGACTGAAGCTGTTCAGCTGGCATTCTGTTCACACACAAGAAGCATGTAATGAAGCACATGATCAGCACACTCATCTGCTGGAGAAACATCGGTGCGAATTCGACAGTGTGAACTTTGCACCATTTTGCAGGCAAAGTACAATTTTCTGTAGTACTGGCACGAGTTGGCATGACTTTGTCAAGAGTTTCAATGCCAGATTCATGGAACGAGGCCATTTGTGGATTTGTACCTGGACAAGTACAGCTATCCCTCAAACAGGCTACATGGCTGCATATGCGTCAAGTAGGCTCACCAGCAGTCCCAGACAAGTAAAATGATCTAAGTGCTATGTTGGGACAGTCACAAAGAGGAGGCTTGGTGAAGCCTGCAACTTGATCTTATGGGTAGAGTACTAGCGTATTTATTTGCCTAATGAAACCACTCACGTAATGAGCCCACACCTTGGTCCTTTCAGAAAGAAAAAAAAAAAACTTTTTAAATGTATCTCTTCATTTTATTTCGGCATCATAGTGCCATTGACGATCGAAACAACGTTAAATCAAGCCAGTATACCACAAAATAAAAACGCAATAAAAGTCAAAACGTAGTTTCGCAACTATGCTAAGCAGTTTTAAGCAGCGTGAGCGCGGACGACGTCAATAAAATTTTCAAAGTCCGCCACTCGCAGCAGACCGGCATTTGTCCAATGCAGGAGAAACCTCTTTGCTGATAGCGCCAGGCAAGCACAGCGGCACAAAAACAAGGCGAAAAACAAAACGCGGGACTTCCGAAATGGCAGGTGCATGGCATAGAAACACGCCACATGGATGAATGGTGAACCCCATGAGTGCCCCCTTTATACCAAGCCGGTGACGTGTACCACCAGACTCACAAGAAAAAAAAATTTGAAAAGAAAACCTTTCTTTCATGTTGGCCTAATGCCTTATCTACTTCGAATAAATCAATCTTATTATAACAAAGAAAAATGTAAATTTATGTTGCATCTCCTTCTGTTCAAGCAGAATGACCTTGTTTTCCCACTATTTCTGTCCTTTATCTCTACTTTCCCGCCACTAGTACTCTCTAACAGTCTCTTACTTGCTTCTATCGCAGACGTGCTCAGCTGCACACAGAGCGCCCGTCATCTCGGAAGCCACGCCAAGCGCTTTCGCACCCACCGTGCCGACGCTACGTTTTTGTTGTCGGGTTTGTCGTGAGCTTGAGACACCTGCTGCACCGGGCGCATTCAGCAGATACGCTAGCTACATGGCTGGTTTCGAACAGCATGTGCTGGAGCATGGGAACTGAGTGGCTGGACGACATTACGGCGTCGATCCGTGCACTTTCATTACGGGAGGAAACAGCAAGTGCTTCGGACTACAAAAAGAGGATTTGTCGTGCATTTCATGAACCAAAACAAGCAAAGGCGTCACGTGAAATTTTCACTGTTATAACTCCAGTGACTTTTTTCTCCCACGTAATGAACCCTCCCACCAAATTGGCATCAACTTTTCTGAAAAAAAAAAAAAAAAAAAAAAAAGGTGGGTTTATTATGCAAGTAAGTACGGTAGATACGGCACTATCTGTCTTGGACAATGCACTATGTGCAATAACACAATCGTCATCTTCAGAACAGCGCAATACACACGTGGGCAGGAAAGAACACCGCAGCAGGGTTTTTCTATCTATGTGCCCAATGTCCCTCTTTGGCAATCTGCATTTTGCACTTTTCCTAAGAGAACTAGTCCAATCGTCTTTTCTACTCATTCTCTCTGCCACTTTATTTGTTCATTTTGCCCTCAAGAGCTGCAGCTCCCTTCCAGAAAATTTGCTGAACAAATAGTCAACAAACTACAAAAATGCACGTTGAACATGTCAACACAAGTGGTTCAAAGAGTTTCTAAAATGCTGTAAACAAAGTAAGAAACGTCTGAACTTCATGATCAGAGCAACTTGCACCTTCATACTGTGAAACCAGCAGTTTTATGGCACAGTCCTAAGGCTCAGAGTTTCTGCATGGCTGACAGGCAAAACCTTGATAAATGTTAAAACAAGCCTGGGTACTCTAGCTTGGCACAGCTTTTGAAAGCATACCAAGTTGAGTGTGTTGCAAATCGTCAGCATATAAGATTTTTTGTTATAGCAATGAACCGTGTGCATGAATTCGTGTGCATGAATTTGGTGTGAAACAAGTTTGACTGTACATTTTCCTAATCTAATGACCCCTCCAGCCTTCTTATGTACCTCAACACGATGGTCACAAGTGGAATAGAGAACGTACCTCACAAGGGTTTGATTGTGCAGGTCCCAGACAGCAATGTTTCCATCTGAGCAGCAGCTGAAGCAAACCTTCGAGTCAGGGCTGATGGCCAAGGCATAGCAAGCTGGAGCATTTGAGGTCAGCTCGGCCTTGATGCGTGGGGTTGGCTGGAACAGGATAGATTCAAACGTTTAGGTACCAATACCATTAAGACACAGTAGCAAAAGGGACATGAAGTGTAGAAAGGTATTTAGCAAATATATATACATACCTATCTTCATTCTTAGTAAGGAAAACAAGAATGTACATAAAGAATTTTTTGTACTTATTGTTACACAACGATGCCAAATATTTGTAAGATGGACTAACAAATAATTGCCAATGCCTCTAAAACGTATGCTTCTTGGCGGGTGCTCTTTTGAAAAACCCATATTTATAATAATATGAATATTAAGGAACTTCAGGAACACTGTTTTCAGAGTGCAGTATGGTTAAAATATGAAGATGAAATAGCGAAATAATAACAAACTGAAACAAAGAAAAACACCTGTGCTTTCAGCCATGTTGTTGGGACACTAACATTACTTTAACTGCCAAGCACGGCACTTTTTTACATATAGTCTGCATTATTCTGTTACTGCAAAAGGCTAGTCACAATGCCTGATGTAAAAAACAAATGTTCTAGTTGCTCACCGCTGCCAAATCCCAAATGGAAATAGTGCTGGCTTCGCCTCCAACTATGAGCGTCCGTCCATCGGGAAGAAGCTTGCAAGATCGGATGTAGTTGTCTCTTTGCTGCAACCCAAACACAGACATTACTAAGTACAGAAGCTCTCTCTGTGCCATTCAAAAGAGGTGGCAAAGTAGTAATGGATTTAAACCATCTGCTGATTAACCTGCTTTGTTTATCAGGTAGAATTATTGCATTATGACCTCAGCTGACAAATTACCAAGGTAAAAGCAAACTCACAAACCACATACACCATACCTGGCACCTACTTTGTTTACGTGTGCAAATTCTCAAAACGAGAAGGTTGTTTAGTCTACACATGCACCATTCCATTGCTACACCCTTGCATACGATACTAGTCACAAAGATGCTCACCAGGCAATCCAGCTGAGACACTGGGCTTTTGGAGCCTGGCTGGCTAATGTCCCAGACTTTGACGCAGCCCTGCAGAAAACACCATTACGGATACGTACGTGGCACTTAGCCAAGACTGCACAATTTCAGTTTCAAGCAAGCAAACAAAAGAAAGCTAAACTCTAAAGCACTTGAACATTCAGCAGTATACATCATACAATGTGTCCTGAATCGCTTTTACAGTTAATCAAGTGTTTATTGCCTCACAAATATATTGCCGCAAAAATTTCACAAATCGGTGAAGAACAGCAGAGTTACAAGATTTTAGTGCATGTTTTAACGACTTTCTCTTTTCACTCGTCATAATTAGTGCACTGGATGCTAAACAGGGCGAGATGGCACAGTGTAAAGGCATTATGTCACTGCGCATTGTGGCCTTCGGGCATGCATGTAATATGGCGAGCCTAGTATACACTGTATATCCCCTTCAGCAGCAGTGTGTACAATTGTACACATAAACTTCGGAGGCACATTATGTAATTCCCATTTCGTCAAATGGCTTGAAACGCAGTGTGCATATTTGCAGAGGTTTTCAGAACGCACAACTGGCAGTACTTTAACTTCGTTGTGCTGCACGTTGCTTAAAGGGGCCCTACGACACTATTTGAAGATGTATTTTTTATTGGTTCTTCTGGTGATGTGGAACGCGCCGATATCGTTGCTGTTATAATTTTCATTCACGGGCAAACTACCTTGATTTCAGACTATGGCAACACACATATGCTATTTTGTTATGGGAAGTGATGTCATGTCATGTGACGTGACGACAAGGACCGTTCGCTTTTTTATTGGCTTGGCGCGACAAGTAGCGTGCAATGTTCATATGTTGGTAGCTAGGCTATACGAGTGAATGCTACGAACAGCAAAAACATTTTTTACACTTTCTCAGAAAGAAATCATTTCTGTTTATAAGTGATGTATTTTCAGAACAATGAACACCCCACTTAGCCTGTGAATGAGGCTATGAGACGCCGGCAACTAAAGGTGGAAACGCATCCAAAAGCGAGCCGAAAATGCGACAGGCGGTAGATGCCGGCGTTGCCGTAGAATGGGTCTTACAAGCAAGCCGAGAAGGGACCCCGCCCAAAGCGTATGTGTATCTTTCATAGTTTGACCGTGTGAGCGTCTGCTACCCGACGCACGTGGTTTGTAGTAACCGTGCATATGATGCCGTCAGAGAGAGCGGTAATGAGGTATTGTGGGAAGGCCACCACAAGGTGACATTCCTGGTATGTCTTTATGAGACGTGCGCTGTGATTGGAAACTGTCTTTGACGTCAGCAGGCGAGTAAAATGCAAAAAAGAATGTTTCTCGTCATAGTCTGCTCAAGTTTCGAACTTTGAAGACTCATAACTTCACTTACTGTGCACTAATTTCCATAATTCTTGTTGCATTTGTCTCAATAACCATCGCTACGTGCGTTGTGGCGCTAAATAAGGTCGTCCCAAAAGTGTCGCAAGGCCCCTTTAACGTGATCAATTTACTGGAGACACTATGATATCCGTTGATTGTTCAATGGGCCGTGTTGCAAGACCAACATCTAGAGTATTTCTTTGCTCGAAACAAAAACAAACAAATACAAACGAAAAATCGCAGGATATCCATAGAGTGAATGATGATGATTGGGGCGAAGCATCCGCCCGTCCGTGTGTCTGGACAGAGGCACGCACACACGTACGGGCGGACGGAAGCATAGATGGATGAACGGATGGAAGCACGAAAAGACAGTGACACGTATGGACACATGGACAAAAGCACGGATGAACGGACACACGGACGGACAGAAGCACGGATGAAGGAACAGACGTAAGCACGGACGAATGGACGCTTCGCCCCACTCATCATCATTCACTCCGTGGATATGCTGGGAAAACCACTAACGTTATCTAGATATATTGTTCCCAAGGACATATACACACAATGCCACCTAGTGAGCATTTCATAAACTAGAAGTGGCTACATACATACGACGGAGAAGGAAACGACCCACACCCTAAGGTGCTTCGCCCCTAAAAACAAACTGTGCAAGCATTTTGGGCCTAATATTGGATTCTTTTTAGCAAGGACTGAAGCTGACTGATTGCAGAACTAGAAATTTTATTACATGTACACTAATTAAAATTGATTGCAGAAACTGATACAAATGAACTCATTCCTTAACTTTCTTTTTTGGAATGGAACACAGAGTGCCTATTGCAATTCGACTCATTCACAGACAGTACTGCAATATAATTCGTGCCTGAAGAACATATAACTGTTCAGTATACAGTGGAACCCCGCTGTTACGTTCCTCATTGCTGTGTTTTCTCGGCTGTTGTATTTTATCGGTCCCGGCATAGCTCTCGTAGAATCCTATGTACTGCAAACCCCGCTGTTATATCGCAATTGTGAGAACGTTCCTACATGATGCGTCGCAACCTAATCCGCTGAACCCACCCGGGCACCGCCACTTTCATTTGACACTTGACAGTCTTGGCATCCGTTAGTCAATAAAATTGGAGTGCATTGTAATTTGTGGGTGCCATAGACTTAGTATACGAAGTAAATGCATACGAAGTCAATCCTACAAAGTCAATAGAGCCAATGTCCCGAAAATACGAATAATGCATTGTGTAATTTCTTACGTTACGCATGGAGATTACTGTAATTACTCGAATCTAACGCACACCTTTTTTCCGGTTAAGCGAGTTCATAAATCGCATGCGCGTTAGAATCGAGTACGAACAAAAAAGTTACGGTCAATCTATTGCCATCGGCAAATCCAAAATGGCCGCCCCCTACGTGCGTTGGCATGGCGCGTCGGCCATTTCTGCCTATGTGTTTCCCATGTGCGGCACTTCGTACGTGTGCTGAGGAGTTTGTCATCTAGTAGTGCATTAGCATCGACGGCGTGGAAGGGCTGACTCCAAAAACTCGAGTGCACCACGATGCCGCTTTTAAAAGAAACGTCATCGCGTGTGCAGAAACGGACGGAAATCGGGCCGTATCGCGGTCGTTCGGAGTTCCCGAAACGTGCGTGCGGGACTGGCGGAAACAAAAGCAGAAGATTGTCAACAGCAAAGCTTCACGCAAAGACTTCAGTGGACCACAGCAGGGTCGGTTTCCGCAAATGAAAGAGCTGCTCGGCGAGTATGTGCTTGAGCAGCGAGCGGCACAGCAGCCCGTGACGACAGAACTGCTCCAAGTGCGGGCTATGCAATTAGTCTTAGAAAAAGGTCTAATGCAGAGCCAGTTTAAAGCGAGCAGGTGCTGGCTAACTAACTGTATGAAGAGGAAAGGCTTTTACCTCCGAAGAGGAACATGTATATGCGAAAAGTTTTATGGAGGAGTACGATGAAAAGCTTCAGTTTCAGAGGTTCGTCCTAAACTTGGGCGCAACAACGGCTACCTGCTTGGGCAAATCGGGAATGCTGATCAGACGCCTCTTTACTTCGACATGCCTGGCACCACAACTGTCGAGAAGAAGGGGGCGAAGCAAGTTCGCGTGCTGACATCGGTCCACGGTAAAACTACAGTGACGGCAATGCTCTGTTACACGTCAGATGGGCACAAGCTTCGCCCGTACCCCATATTTAAATGGAAGACGCTCCCGAAAGGAGTCGTTTTTTCAAGTGGTGTGATCGTGCGGGCCAACGAGAAAAATGGGTGCGCGTTGCAATCGATGTCTTACGTTTTTTTTTTTTTTTTTCGCGTTGGAATCGGGTGCGCGTTACAATCGAGGGCGCGGTAGAATCGAGTAAATACGGTACAGGGCGAAATTTAAGAATTAAACTTTAACCTTCGAAGGTGAACATTTGGCAGAAGTCTGGCCTGGTTAGAATAGGAATGAGGCAATTTGAAAACTCCAACCCAAAATCGTATTCAGAAACAAGATGTTTCGAAGCCGGACCGGCTTCTTTCTCAGGGGTGAGAAAGCCAGAGACATGATACGCTTATATACTCTTGCTCCCCTTGCATGAGAGGTTCGCCGTGACCGGTCGCAAGCCATGGCAGTAGAGGGAGGGCAATGTCTCAGTGGAGCGGTTGATGCCCCTGCTGAATATGCTAGGATTCAAAAGGAGTCGCCGACGGGTGTTCCTTTCCTATTCCAAAATCACTGCATCATCCAGGTGGATGTGGTGGTCAAACCGCTCGCAATGTTCCGCTACTGCACTCTATTGGCTGTTAAGTTGACTGAGGTCGTTTTTGTGTTGTAGCATCCTTTCATAGAAGTTCTTTGTTTTCCCAATATCATAAGCGCGGCAGTCTGTGCACTGGATCTGGTATAAGACGCCTTGAGATTTCTCTGCAGTCGTGTGATCTTTGGGGCAAGGGATGAAGCTGCCAATAGTGGTGGATGGCTTGTGTGCGACGTTGACCCCTGCCTTATTCAGTATACGGGCTATTGTTTCGCTGGCGCCGGCGACATAAGTGGTTGACACGCATTGTCGTTACTCTTGCGAAGGGCTCTGTGAACAAACCCTTTTGTCTAGCCGTTGGTGCTGCGGTCACTGATGATTCTTTCCCTGTCATCCTTGCGATGAGCTTATTTTCTTGTCCCTCCGAAAAAGGCTTCGCGCCACAGAAAACTTGTGGCATGTGGGGTGATTCGAGCTGAAACGTGGGTAGCGTTCTGTCTGGGTGGGTTTTCTGAACACTGAAATGAACTGGTTCTGTTGTTGCCTTCTCACTAGTTCATCTAGAAAGGGGAGAGCCGAATAGTTCTCTCTTTTCACTGTAAACTGTACGTCAGGCTCAACAGAGTTCAGGCATGCGAGCAAGCTTTTGTCACCCCCGAGGAAAAAGCCGGTCTGGCTTCGAAATATTGGGTTTTTTAATACAATTTTTGGTTGGAGTTTTCCAACTGCCTCATAACTTCAAACTTTATTTTCTCAGCTAGTAATGAACTCACGATAGTGATACTTATGACATCAGAGTACTCAGAGGGCAGTTTAGCAATCTAAAACAACTCATTGTTTCTCTCTAGTGTCCCTTTAACAGCTTAACTTGTGAAGCAATAAAGAAGCAGTTCACCACAGCTAGGCATAAGGCAGTTGAGGTTTTATACATCTACATCTATGCCGCAAAAAGCTGTTAGGCCCAGACATTAAACACAGAAAATCACTGGCACTTACACCATTCTATTATCCTTGTTTGTGCAAAATATTGCATGTGTGTATGTGTAAAACAAGCCCTATGGAAGTCTTCAACATGCTCCTCTTCAGTACATGTAGCCCAGCACACATGATCTGTCACTCTGCTGAGATGAAAACAGCATTGTGGTTCGAGTGAAAAAGATCACTCTTCTCAAGACCACCCATGGTGTGTTGAAGTGCAGTGACCGCTTTCAATGATGTGCAGCACTGCCATAGTTTTTCCAGAGCCAAGGTGACATGTCGAGTGGAGAATCTGTCTAAAAGTACCTTAGGTGTCAAAAGCTACAGCAGCAAACATCTGCACATGAGTAAGCATGCAATCTAGTAAGCAGTTCGATGAAATGCTCAGTTTTTTTTTAAGATAGTGCACGCAAAAGACTGAATGGTACCACATACCTTGCCTCCTGTGTAGACATATTTGGTTGGATTGCTGATGGTGACAGCACACACCACTTCTCCGTGGGCCAGTGTGTTGATCTGCCGTGCGTGCCGCGGAATGCCTGCCCCTACCAATGCATCTGGGGGGAATGGCACTGGCTGCATCTGACCTTCGGCACTCACGTGAAAGGAATATGCCCTGTGCAAGAGAAGATCATTTTTTTCATCCAAATGTCAGCAATTTCCTGCTGCTGTGTGGAAAAGCATGTCAACGCCACTCTATCAAAACGGCTGGCTGTAGCAGAAGAACGAGTAGTCTTTTATTGCGATAGCAATTATATGGACACTCTCCACTGGATTTTGCCGTCGGCATCGCTATCACTCAAAGTATATGTATACTTATCAGTATATAGGAAAACGCAAGAAAGAAAAAATCCTGAAAAAGACTCCGGCACGCAGAAACGCGGAACCTGAGAGTCGTGAATGCGAGGCGTAAATTACGAAGCCACCGAGCAGCACGTCCTTCAATGTTCAAACAGCAAGCTATTTATATCTAACGCTTATTGCTGGTGATGGGCATCTCGGCGAGGAGGGGGAAACTATCGCGTTATAAGCATTACCAGCAAGATAGCTCTCATCTCCCATGAGTACTTTGCCCCTCAGAGTGGAGATGTTGGACGCTTGCTGGCACCCCGTTATCTCGTGGTGGGGGAGCATTGTAGTCTTGGCTGGCATTGGGCTTTCACTGGAATGTTTCAGTTACCGGGCGCACAAAGGTCACTGCAATCGTTGTACAGTCTCCGTTTGCGAGAAGGGCGCACTTTTCAGACACAGCGAAGTAACAACCGAGACGCTTATTCGCGTTCATCTGTACCTGTGAGTACATTTCGTGCGTCATTTGTGCGTGAGAGACGCGGCGCACGTTTCGATCTACTTGCCATGCGGCGCATGACCTTCCAATTTGTTGCTATCGCGTTGTTTGCTTTGCATTTGCGGCAAAGCTGTGACTTTTTATAAAAATGGTGAGTGGGGTTATTCAAGGAAAGATGCAATTTGAAAAAAAAAAAAAAAGTTGTGTTAATCTGTAGCCCAGGACAAGGAAATTTTTGCTGTATAAGTAGGCATTTATGCTAATTTCAAATATGTAATTAGTTTTATAGTAAGTCACTTAGCTTTAGCTTTATGCCATGACAATGTGTAACGTATAGTTGGTTTTGGACAAAATTTTTATGCCACTAAACGTTTATGGTTCTTGGCCATTAATGGCTCATATTGCTCTACATTAACTGTAGTATGTAAATAACTATCAAGAAAGTGCATATAAGAAATTTAAATGGCCAAGAAAAATTGATTGATTGATTGACATGTGGGGCTTAACGTTGCAAAACCACTATATGATTATGAGAGACGCCGTAGTGGAGGGCTCCGGAAATTTCGACCACCTGGGGTTCTTTAATATGCACCCAAATCTGAGCACACGGGCCTACAACACTTCCGCCTCCATCAGAAATGCAGCCGCCGCAGCCGGGATTTGAACCCGCGACCTGCTGGTCAAGGCCAAGAAAAATTGTAATGTAAAAATGCTTACAATTCTCAGCCCATACTAACTATATTCATTTTAGTTTTGCAATGATTATACAGGTGATACTAAGTTTTCATGAAAATACTTGCACCCTTCACAAGTTAAGGAATATCAAGTTAAGGAATATGTAGGCAAAATTCCATCCTGATTGGGCAATCACAATTTACCAAAAACATGATTTCTAAACTCAAGAAGTTGCCCAAAAATGAATATTGAAAAAAATTTTAAGGTTTAAGTGAAAGGTCAACTATGCAGAAAAGATGTTTTTTGAAGGTGTTTTCCTTCTCCACGATAGCTTGGCAAACATGGTTATTTTAAGCATGTGGTTTTAGTAAATTATTCATGCGAAATGCAATGACAAGTATAGCCAGGTGATGATTTCCAGGGGACTTTAAGAGAATGCGCTCCTTTTGGTTTTTAGTAGCCACCTTGCGCTCTTTAAAAGCGATTTTAACATATTTCAAGTTTAGTTGCAATCGTCAGTTTTTTAGTCATTAAAGTAGGAAAACTATACTTGTCAAAGCAAATAAAATAAAAAATATGCAATTTTTGAAAAAAAAATTCGTTTTTCGACTCGCATTTCCCCTTAATAATATCCATTTTTAGAAGACTTCAACAAACAAGAGCACAACTAAAAAAAGAAAAAGAAATTGAGAGAACAATGAAAGTGCTGTCCAGCCTATCTGGCTCACTCTAGTGTGTGTACACTAAAACAGGAAGACACACCAAAATGTAGACCTTTGTTTACTGAACAATTATAAGTGGAGTTTATCAAACGAACATGTAGGCCCGTGTGCTCAGATTTGTGTGCACGTTAAAGAACCCCAGGTGGTCGAAATTTCCGAGCCCTCCACTACGGCGTCTCTCATCATATGGTGGTTTTGGGACGTTAAATCCCACATATCATCATCATCATTTATCAAAAGAACATTTGAGTGCATGTAAAGCACTTTCAATCCCTTTTTACAAAGTGTTTAGTCACATTTAACAGTTCTAGAAGAACACACTGACATTACCATTACACAAATGTAATCAACTTAATAAAACTCAATCCTGTCATGAAGGTCTTTATTGATAGGTTCACTGTTAGAGTACTATATCTTTTTTCTGTTCGAAAATATCGGCTACCTACCAATCTGCAAGAAAAAGGTACACTTTAAATTTTCTACACAAAGCACGTCATGAAAAAGACAAACTGTTCTGAAAACCAGAAATCCTAGGTTTGTAATGCACAATGTACACTGCCAGCTGCACCCAGGTACAGACAAGCAAATTTGTCATTGCACTTGGCTTCTTTTACTAGGTATTTTACTAATAAACTATAATCGGTACATGAAACATAGCACTTGTGACAAAGAGTTGCATCTTTGTCTTTTTTAATAGAGTGTTTGCTACAAAAAGAAATTTCCAAGACTCACGGTTTTCCTGCTGGTATGGAGCCAAATCCTCGCATCGATGGATGTGGCTCATAGCCAACCTGCATTGAAGCCATGAACTGGGGTCAGGTTATTAACATATCAGAAAAATAATGGCAACACTGCAATAGACAATGCATGGCCTTCCCAAGTTTTGTGCAAGGCAATAAATACGGAGGCAGCACCTCACTACTGGCACTGAAACACCCACTGAACCTTGTAATTGGTACTCGAATCGTTAGCAGTGACCAATGGCACTCGGCAATGCCAACAGCAGTTGGGGTGGAGCAACTACGTAAAAAAAATTGTTATAAATTTTTTTCTTGTTTTATTGCCCAAAAATTTTGCTTTCATAAGGTTGCAGCTTTTGGGGTTAAGTTCTGAGCATCATAGCTTAAGATACATCTCTGCTCCACTATGAAAAGTAAAAAAAAAAAAAAACGCCTGTGCAAGAAGACAGAAAAGAAAAAGCAAGACAATGGTACACAACAGCATACCCTGCATTAAATCTCCAACATGACCACTTTCGACGAGAATGAATAATCAATATTGATAACTTGATAACTCAATATTGATAACTCAAACTTCTTTTCTACTCTTTCAGTTAATTCAAACAAATTTCTAATATTTGCTGGCCCACTCCGTTTTCATATGAGAAAACTACTGGATTCAATATGCACAAATAATTTAGTCGATACCTCTTGCTCGTGTCAGCGAGGAATATTAGCTGCATTTTTTACTTCTAGCTCAATTTTTATGTACATAAATTTTCGAAGTAGTCTAAAATAACGCCGATTGCCATTAGCAAAAATAAATAATAAGACAGCAGAAATTTACATGATAATCTGACATCTCTGCTTTTTTTGGCATGCTACCCTGTGTGATATTTATGCCAGCACCAAACAATTCAAACAAAATTTTTGGATGTTATTAAATTTGAATTACAAACTTCACTGTATATATAAAAAAAAGAAAACACGCCAGGCCTGTGCCAACACGCAGCACAGTCGCAGCGAAAGGTGCAAGAGCGGCCTTTAAAAGCCTTTTCTAAACACTCTTAGGGTAACTGTTACACACACACTTGATGGATACCCACTATGCCATAAATAATCATTATTTTTGTGTAGTAGGCCAGCATTCCCTGTGCCATCCTTCCTCATTCTTTGGAGAAGCGTGGTACCCACTACACACTTGCTATGAATTTTGTGCAGTTTTTTAAGCAGTGGCTGATGACGAGCAAGAATTATGCCAGACGTAGGTATGCGTCACAGTTAATAGGGGAACAAGAACAAGCTTATGTAATGGGTCGCATCACTGGACAACCCACTCTTTACGCAATTCGCAATGTGTCCTGCCTGGTTGTCCCTTTCATGTTCTAAAACGCTTAATTACTTATAATAACGCAATTCCTTTCCTGACCTCAAGCCCGCCTAAGGAAAGTTTTGAGACGTGTTTTGAGCACCGGCGTGGGTCAGTAATAGAATACTAGGCTGGCACGCAGCAGGCCCAGGTTCGAATACCATTGCGTCCTTGGCGTTTTTTATTTACCAAGTTTTTGTCTTCTTATTTCCTGTAATAGTGGTTACAGGATGCGGTGGGGGACAACTACGGCACCACGCGTGACCCGTGTTCTGATCTCATACATTGATTGATATGTGGGGTTTAACGTCCCAAAAGCACCGTATGATTATGAGAGACGCTGTAGTGGAGGGCTCCGGAAATTTCGACCACCTGGGGTTCTTTAACGTGCACCCAAATCTGAGCACACGGGCCTACAACATTTCCGCCTCCATCGGAAATGCAGCCGCCACAGCCGGGATTTGAACCCGCGACCTGTGGGTCAGCAGCCGAGTACCTTAGCCACTAGACCACCGCGGCGGGGCTCTGATCTCATACAGCTTTCACTGTAAAATAAACAAGCATGTGCTCATACAAAACTGCAAGGCTACATAAAATAAATGAAAAAAGGTAACAAGAGCTTCTGCAAAAATAATTAAAGATGAATGTCAAAGTAAGCAAATAGCTCATGTAGACTGAAGTTAAATGCAGGCTCTATCAATTTACTTTCAACATTTGCCCCTAACATAAACTTCGCAGTTGGCCCAAACTACTGATAATGCCAAGTTTTGGAAGATGTCATGATAGTGCAAGGGTGATTAAGATAACAAGCACAATGATTACCCTAGCACGGTAACATTAGTGAGATTACAGCTACAAGTTTGCATTGAAATTTTTTTTTCCTGATTTATTCTATGTGGCTCAGATAGTCCAACCATAAAACTTAAAGCGACACTAAAGAGACAGAGGAAAATGATCTTTAATGGTTTGCTATCCTGTCGTGAACACAGTCGTACCATTCTTCTTGAGCAGAGTTTTAATAAATGAGCAAACGGTGATCTGATGAATTGGCATTGACACCTCTTGGAATTTCTTTCTGGAATAAGAAATCGAGATGAAAAAAAACGCCTAGCTTCGATGGCTGAAGCACAGGAACGGATTGGCCATGAGACTAAAGGAATTGTCCTGCTGATGCAATAGTTAGTGGTGTTCTCCGACAGTGAGATCATTGGTGCAGGCAAGTGTGTATGTGCATTTTAGGTGGAAAATACCACTGTCTTTCTAAGTTGTACCTAATATAGATGAGACGTCGACCACAAATAAAGTATGGCCTTAATCGGACCAGAGCTGTTCATCGTATTCAACCTATCCCTGCAGGGTCTTTTTTTTTTGGTGCTGCTTCCCACTCCCTGCCTGTGTGTGTTTTTCATGTTATGCGGATTGTTGTGTAAACAATGCAATAGGACGTTCTTCAGGGCATGTACAACATTTACTGGGGATTCCCTCACCAAATAAAAAGTATTACTTCAAAACTTACGATTACTAAAAAGCTACAAGCAATTACATAATCAACAAAATCACGTAACTTGCCATTAATAATGCAGACTGAGCCACCAATTATCCATTTCATTTAGAGTCAGAATCCACACAAAGAGCTCTGAATTTTTTTATTTGTCAAATAGCGTGCACACGCAGCATGCTAAATCGTCATGGCTGCCGAGAGCACTGGGAAAGAGACAGTGCGCTACTGAGAGTACTGGGAAAGAGACATCAACTAATGCTGATGTGAATAAGTAATTAAGGTTAACCACACGAAAATAATATACGGCAGACAGGAAAAACCCAGAACAAGCATCTTTTTCCTGTCCACCGTGTGTTATTTTCGTGCTGTTAACCTTAAGTATGCACAACCAACTAAACTAGCCTAGTCAGCCACAGTAATGTGAAAGCATTAATATCTGTTTATGTGTTCTCTGTATGTATGGTGGGACACACCACATTATCTTTTTCTTTTTGGAAGAGTTGTATTGCAAGCGATAGTAATTTAAGTGGCCGGTATAGAACTCAGAGGTTAAAAAATTGTTACGAAGAGAAATATGCTCACATTTGCTATGTGAACATGCTTTTGCAAAAATATTGTGAATATGTGCTATAATAAGGAAGTTACAAGGCTTATGTTGAGTTCCAGTGGCACAGTTGGAGCAACCAATGGACTGTGAGCCAGCGCTCGGCTCTGGCGTAAAACAACACATCCGAAACCGCGATTTAAACACAGTCCGTGCCCCCTGGAGCAAGCACGGAAGCAAGGAAGGAGCGGAACTTCTTGAGTTGCCCAGAATACCTTTGTGTATTTATTCCATTCTACTAATTCCGCTGTCGAATTTTGTTGATATAGCACTCGTAAGTAGTAGCTTATGTGACAGTGACACGATCGATGAACTGCTTGTGCAGGAACTGAAGCTTTCCAACTCTGAGCAGTCGCAAAACACGCGACAGCAGCGGCGCCACCAAGCGGGTGAACGTGTCAAAGGGAGCGCATCACGCGGAGTTGCAGTCAACTTCGCCAATTTCGGCGGAGCAACTTTTCCTGCTCCTCGGAGTCACTCCCACTCTGAATCCACTCAGACTCTCTCATTGGAACACACTTGTCGTAAAAGCAGCAGAAAATTTTGCTCAAACTCAGCTATTGTAATTCAGCATTAAAAAATTTCAGCTGGTTTGAAATTTTCGTGTGGCCTCGCCCCACTTCTCTACCGTAGGGAGAAGGAAGGCATAGCCAGTCATCGAGACTCCGCCCTCTTTAGCAGTGTCCCACTTCACAGAGCTGATGTCTCTTCATGACTGGCTCTTCTGCAGCTTATGCTGGGTGGATGCCAGTTATTGTCGAGTGACTATAGTTAGCCTTAAAGCTCTGTGGAGCTGCCTGTGGCAAGTGGGACACAACCCGTTCAATGCTGGTATTGTGGTGTCGCGCTCTGCTTCCTTCATTTTATCTTGAGATGCATGAACTAAGAAAAGCGACCCTCGTTTGTTCGAACTGGGTGTCTCAGTCGCTGCCGATACCTTTGCTAATCGTACTGAACATTTCGCCACGTGGGTGATGCACCTGCAGCTCCCTTTTCTCTGTCCTACTGCACCATTTTGTCACGAGTGTTTTGAGTGTACGCAGTGGGAATGATGTAATCGACGGATAGCTGTCTTCTGCACAGTCTTTGCTGCTGGTGAGAAAGGCGGTCGAGACATCTCGGGTGATAGATATGCTTGCGACCTGCACAGCTGCCTTCAAACTGGTGACCTCGTGAGTGCTGCTCACAACCAGAAGGCTTGTTGGTGCGAGCAACACCTTCTCGCACCAACGATCACATTGTGGGTTCGGGACTAAGGTTAAGTTGTTGATCCAGTATGGCAGTGTTGACCAGTGTCAGTGTCGCGGTGTGCGGACATTTTTTTAGACACATATTCCCATGTGTTGCCTTGTTTCCTAGAGCTTGTGTAGCTTTCTCTCTGGTTTTTTTTTTTTTGGGGGGGGGGGGGGGGGTATCCATCGAAGGGGCCTTGCAACCCTTTTTCAAGTAGCCATGGAACCGATTGACTAAAGGAGCTGCCTCACGAATTCAGCGCCGAAACAATTTTTATTTTAGAATCCATCTGGTACGAGTGGAGTTACAAAGATCTGTCACACGCTGCAATTGTATTCTCTCTTCTCTCATCCCGACAAAAGCACTGAAAGCTAAGCAGAGAAGGATGGCACAGGGAAAGAAAATAATTTAAGCATGTATCATGACCTTGAGAACTTGTTCTATTTGAATACGTAGATTTTTCACTGCAATCACACGCACACGAGTGGCAGCTTTTTGCAGTGGTTCCTATAACGACTGAGCGCACCATGCTCAATTCAGCCAATGGATGATACAACAGCGATTTGACATTATGTTATGTTGGGCTAGTTGGTACATATTAGGCTGAAATACGTGGCGCAAGGATTCCAACTTCATGCAGTTTTTTCAACATCAGTGTTGTGCAGGAAAATGCCCTTACCAGTCCTCTGGAGTACGAGTTGAGCCCTGGTGCAATACTGTTATGCAGAACACCTTGTGGATAGGCTGCTGCACTGAGATCAGCTGGCATACCATGAGCGCCAGGTCCTCCACCGTGCAGAGGATACGGGTATGGAGGTCCTGCAAGGAAACAACTGCCATCACTATTGCTCAACTATTGCTTTCCTCAAGAAAAAGGCTTCACTTAGAATGAAGGCCCACATATGCAAACTCACTAAGTAGGGCAATTGGAAAAAAGTACTGGTATTACGATCACCAGTGTGCGAACACACAAGATGAAAAAGGGAGCAATTGTGCTTGTCTCCGTTTATAAGACACTTTTCTCTTGTGTCTCATCTGTCTAACGTACAGAAGCGAATGTAAGACTATTGCATGATATGCACGTCAACAAAGGCATTTTATGATCCTGAAGGCCTTATATTACATGCACAATAGAACTTATAAAAGCTTAAGATGAGAGAAAGGCACCCCGAACTTGTGGAGATAACAAAGCCCGTTTGCATGGCATACAGATGACCAAAGATGAATACCTAACTTTATTAACGAAAAGTGTGATAAAGGCAAGTGTCCATTGCAAGAAAGTAAAATTAATTAAAATGTACCAATCAATATAAAACATATAACGCAAGTTCAAGGATTTAATGTGACAGAACAATGATATGATTACAAAGCATGCCATAGTGGGGGCCACGGATGAATTCAGTCAGGGCTGTAATCATGCACCTAAACATATGCAGTACATGGGTGTTCAGATTTCAATAGTCAAAATGTGAGGATCCAATGACTTTCATGTTGGTTGAGTAAAAGCTCACGGCAGGACAGCCTATAAAGCAAACGTGGACAATTGTGCATATCATGACAACTAATCCTTTTCAAAAATGACATGTCAAACATGCATTATCATACTAGTGTGCCATTTAAGAGATTGCTCTGGGTGCTGACGAACATCGCAAAGAAGCTGCTGCTGCTTTGCTATCACGAACATAGCAAAAAACCCCCTGAAGACCCAGTCATCCACTGATTGTAAAGTTAAATATAGAACCAGGTATGTGCAATGTTCCCAGGGAGTTGTCTATAGGATCCCCCTTTCCTGTGGTGCATGTTATGTCGGACAGACTGGAAGGTGTCTGAACGATCGGCTGAAGGAAAATGCTAACATTGTCATCAATGGGAAAGATGGTTTTCTTGCACAGCACTGCACTGCGTGCAACTGCGTGCGCACTTTTTGAGGACACAGTGACGCTGTATAAGCATGAAGATGATCACACCCAAGTAATTGTTAAGGCTGCGCAGATAGCATGCCAACAGGACTCGTGGATTAGCAAGCCTTCAGTGTCTCTGTCCGAGAAGGAATTAGGGTTCCTTGAAAGTCTCAACGCGCACAACTAATCATAGTTCTTCTGTGTCTTTCCTTAGATTTCTTTTTGTTTTTTGTTTTTGTCTTTTTTGCCTTACTCATCTTTGCATTGCTCATTTATGTCCCATGACTTTTTGTCACATGGTATACTGTCACCTTTACATGTTTTCGTGCTCTGCACAATAAACTCAGTTGGAAGTTAGTGCTCGTCTTCTTGTGCTTTTGTCGTCGTTCTGAGCTCGCCCTATCACAATCGTCTGCGGAAGGCTAGAACCTACAATAAAACGCTTTCCTTGGACAACTCCCGAAGAAAATTTCGCTGCTGTCAGCTCCTCTGGTCGCGCACCTCCACAGAGAAATGGCACAGAGTTCTTTATAGTAAAAGAATTGATATATCACTCTAAGCTCAGTGCTCGAGTGTTAGCACAACAATTTCTCATCAAGATTGCATTTTATGCTGAACATCAATGATCATTCAATAGAGCAAATAGCATCTTTTCCTGACTACTTTGCTAAGAAGAAAGAAGACAGTCGTACAAGTAATCGATGAGCTTCGGTGAATGGTGCACACAAAAGCATGCAACCTTGGTGAAAAATTAAATGTAGCACAATAACATGGTGGCCCTCAGGCGTGTCCTAGTGGACTTTGTATGAGAGAACCACAGGTACATGGATGATCCGTACCGAGGGCAGCAGCCTTGGCACCTTTATGAGAGGAAGATGGTGCAGCTCCGGTAGGCGTGGCTGCCTTGGGAGTTGGCGTGCCCCCTCCCTTGTCCCCAGCCCCTTCCTTGTGCTTGGAGGAGGATGGCGTGCTCGAGTTGGAGGAGACGCTCGAATGGGGAGATCCATGAGGTTCCTTCTTGAGGCCCTTGTCAGTGCCATTCTCTCGTGGTGACAGGGCCCCGTTAGGCGCACCCACAGAGTCCTGCCATGACATCCACACAACACTTGTCAAAATACATCGTCAGCCCTACGGCCTATTTTTCAAGACTCAGTCCAAGAGATAAAGGACTCTAACATCATCCAAAGGGTGCAAAAATCATTCCACTTGTGACCACCACCTCATGTTCCCTGGCGCGATGTTCTGCTATGACACAGTGATAAAGAAGACTGAGGACATTCCTATTTATTTTTTACGTAGGCTTGCAGCTACTTCATAAACAGCTACGATAAATTGCCACTAAGGTCTTAGCAATTACACAGATGCTTGTCATTATACGGCTAATTGAGGATAGCGAGGATGTGACAGTCATGGAAAGTGATCAAGCACTTAACATGCGATCTTATATGCCATGCAAAGTGACACCATCACCTAAAGTGATCATCTTGGAACAGGGTCCCCGATCTCCACTCTACCATCCATTTGAAGCTCGGACACTTAAGATGTATTTTGTCTCTTGCTCCAGTGGAAAGCAGCAGCTTTGCAGTGAAAATCAATACTACCATTCAACCACATGCTTACACCTTTTCTTGCTGAAGGTGACTGTGCACTTTTGACTAGGCCAGTACTAGAATTCCGACTTGATCATAAACTAATACATGGTAACAACAGCAAACATTGCAAAGTACAACACATTTCATAATGTTTACCATTAACAGGATCACAAACATGAGCTAAAGGCTATCTCTGGATGTAATTTTGTTCAACCGAGACTGGTAGTGCTTACAATGGAACCTCGATTATGAGACTTTCAGGGGACCAAGCAAAACCGTCATGCAATCCGGGCGTCGTATAATCAAAGAACTAAGAATATAAGCAGTGATGGTCATTGCCGTCCCACAACAGTCAGTACATAATGCCTGAGCAAGTCCGCGACGCAATACTGCACTACTCCGAGGAATGTAGATTAAACTATGTGAAAAAATGACAATCACGCATTTTATCGGAGGCGTGAACGACCCTTTATTCTCACCTCTTAAAAAAATTGATTTTTTTCTGCGAGTTGGCCCAGCTACGACGCATTAGCTTCCTTTCGAGAGCTGCAACATCTGGCAACAAGTCGCTGATCTCATCGTGTGCGCAGGCAAGCCACCGAATGCTGTCGACGTAGTGCAACGTGTCCGTGTAAGTCGGTATGGAAGCACTTGCCTCTGCAGTATCGTCCATCTCTTCCTCATCAGAAATTTCCGCAGTCAGCCCGCACAGTTTAAATAATGTCATCCAGTGACACTGCACTGCACACAGCGACATTGTCGTCAGCACCAACATAGTCCGTAAAAGATCCAGGCAGCTCCAAGCGCCCGAACTCGAGTTCGTCATCATCAAGCACTGCAGATTCACTGGAACAGGTGCCACTTCTCTTAACACCGCAGTACCTGAAGGAGTTGGCGATAGTTTCTTGCGTGACCACATCCGATGCACTAGCGATGTAGTGCATTGCATCAAGCACTAAGAGCTTCGTGGCCATCTGCTTGCGTTCCTTGCACGCTAGCCGACGCTGCACCAGAAACTTCTTGTATTTCTGCTTCATGCACTTGATGACGCCGGCGTCAAGTGGCTGCAGCTAGCTAGTGCAGTTTAGGGGCAGAAATTCATCTTTTATATTCTTCAAATGTGACATATCAATTGAATGGCACGGCGCATTATCAAGCAGAAGAATAAATTTTTTTGTCTTCAGCCCCCTTTTCGAGTCCAGCTGCTGCAGATATGCGGCAAACTAAGCAGCAGTTATCCAGGCTTTGCGATTAAACGTGTACTGGCACGGCAGCCTTTTCATTCGAAGCATCACGGCTTCTTAAACTTGCCTGCCCTACCATGGTGGTCTAGTGGCTAAAGTACTCGGCTGCTGACCCGCAGGTCGCGGGTTCGAATCCCGGCTGTGGCGGCTGCATTTCCGATGGAGGCGGAAATGTTGTGAAGCCGTGTGCTCAGATTTAGGTGCACAATAAAGAACCCCAGGTGATCGAAATTTCCGGAGCCCTCCACTATGGCATCTCTCATAGTCATATGGTGGTTTTGGGACGTTACACCCCACACACCAAACCACACCAATCTCAAACTTGCCGATCATGAGGGCAGGAAGCTTTTCCGAGCCGTCTTTATTAGCAACTCTCTTCTTTGAACGTCAATGTCTGGTCTTGCTGCATGTTTTAAAGTAACCCAGTTTCGTCCACGTTGAATATGTTGTAGGGCTTGTACTGCCGTATCAGCTCCGGCAGTAGCGCCGTCAATTGCTCAACAGTGAAGGAGCTGACAGACGAGCTCTCTCCGCAGCAGCGACTATAGACAACTCCAATTCGTTTTTTAAAGCGATCTAACCAGCCGTTGGAGATTTTAAAGTCATCAATGCCACAGCGCAACGCAATAATGTTCGCCTTCTCCTTCGCAATTGCACCATCCCCGGCAATACCTACACTGTGTGCCTGACACAACCACTCTATGAGGGCCTTCTCCATAGCAGCATATTTACCATCCCTTGCGCCTGCCTGTTTAGGCCGAACTTTGACACATTCAGCAGGATGCTGTCCTTCGCAAGGATCATTGCTGTCCTCCGCAGGATGCTGTCCTTCGAGAGGGAATGTTCAGGTCACGGGCAATGCTGGCCTTTGTTACTCCGGTCCGCTTCTTCACCTCCTCAATTATGCGAAGCTTTTCTCTGAGCATCAGTGGTTTTCGGTTCCGCGACATCGCGAGACGCAGCCGTCACAACCAAAAGTACACACATCGATGTCACAAGGCACAAATGTGGCACGTGGATACTGCAGCTGCGGCGCACAATCTATCAACGAGGCACACAGGTGAAGGAACAGCCTAATGGCAGTGGGCCTATTCAATTTTTGCAAGCGCACACCTCAACACAAGCTTTCATAAATCGCGTGTGTTTAAAACGCCCCAGACCTCTATACTCTGTTTCACCACTGTGGTTCAGCACTACCAAAGCTACAAGGTGTAAGAAAGCCACACGCTTGAGCAGTGAAACCTAGTCCCTCATATACATGCCTTAAAATTTATCGGCGGTGTCAGTGTCCTCTCTAAGAGCATCGCGGTGCCAAGCAGCGAGCAAGACGAGCCTTCCCACTCATTCTACGGCAAAACCAAATAAGGATCTTTCAAGAACAGCCGGTGCAGTTGACTGGAAATGGCCTTTTTTTTGTGTATGTTACGCCACATCGATACATGGTATGTTTATTCTTCTTCCCGTTTACTTCGTACATATTTAAGTATTTGTGTCAGTTACGGCCGATAACTGTATATAAAAATCAAGATGGCAGCACCCATGTTGAAGGGACCGCCCGGTTTGATTCGGACTTCGTCTTGCTACACACTCACTGCGTCAACAGCGGTAAACAAATGGCGAAATCATCCATAGATTTGTTTCATCTCACCCTGGGAATAAAGCATCACGTACGTTTTGTCATTTTTAGCGAGATGAGCTGCTTGCTTCACCTGCTAAGCCTAACACACCGTGGCACCGAGGCAGTATTCGAGCTGCGTCGCCAGACCAAGAACGCCGCATCTCCAAATATCAGACATGCAACCTCACTCGGGGTTCCTTACGCTACGAGTGGAAGTGCGCAGTGCAGTGCAACAAAACGAATGCGCTCCAGCTGGCTCTGGCTGATGTTGGCTTTGATTAGCTCGCCTAAGCCGACCGCGTTGCATGTCGAAAAACTGAAGCAGCTACGTGAATGCAGCGTGGCAAGAGTAGTGTGCAAAGAAATGAGCTCGGTTTCTAGACTTTATTAATCCAGCCGCGCTGCCGGAGTGTGCCCTGCGTGCCAGCCTGCATAGTCGTCTCTTTTTTTTTCAAATCGGTCAGGCCATGGAAGCGTTGTACGAGGCGGGGTTGGCGTAAAATTGTGTCATACAATTGAGGTTTTTAATACATTGCTTCTATGGAAATTTTGCCGGGACCAAGCCGATTCGTCATAAAACACAGGTCGTCGCAGGACCGGGGGACGCATATTCGAAGTTCCACTGTATTTATACCAAGCACAATAGAGCAAACAGGGTGCTCACCTCATTGGCGACGTCAACCACCAGCTCTTGGTCACTCTTCTCCCCATCACTGTCCTGTAAGGAGACCACCTTGGCATTGAATACTACAATCCTAGAGTCGCCAGCATAAATTACTGAAAGTATACTAAGGAGAAAAATGATTTTTCTTGTATTAGTAAATTACTGTTTCAGGATGATACGAAGAACACCATTCTTCCTAGGGGAAGACTCTTTATAAACAAGCGAATGCACAAAAAAAAAATGCAGGTGGCATCACCACCTTGAAGTTTCAACACCAGCCGCCATGACATCATAGATTCTGACGACGTCTACTAGGGCCTAGGCAGTTCCTAATCCATGAAAATGAAGTACATTGTCTTCTGAAGGAGAAATGTGCATATGTTGTGTCAACACGACAATGTAACATATAGCTAAACAGTATGGACTTTGTTCCACTCTAACTTGAAAGTTCAAGCAAAGCAGTCTGCTGCATCTTAACTGGTGTGATCAAGCCATCGCGCCAACAAAAGAAATTTCAGGAAATTTCGTTTAGCCAGTGTGGCCAAAATTAAAAAAAAAACATTGAAATCTGTGCAACCACCACAGAAAACTTCAGCGGGAAACTTAAGAGAAACTTATTACATTCACTTTCTAGCATATCTATAATTAAACCAATGATGGTGAAATTGATGACACGAAGTTTTAATGGTGTAATTTATTAATTCACTTCAGGGTCCCTATGCTTTCTTCAAGCAGAATGCTACACCAAGAACCACGTTTCCAGTGGACATTAAAATTAGAAGCTTGTGCAGCTGAACCTATTTATAAAGAGACACACTGGGGAGCGTCCCGTATGCAGCATGGCCACTGCCTTGTTTCCTTGGAAGTTGGCTTGATCACACCAGCGAAAGTGCAGTCGACTGCTTTGCTTTAAATTGTTGAAGGAGCACGGACACAAAAATTGTGCATCTTGTGTTACCTGTTGCAATAAGTCAGTAACAGCCCACTTATCACGGCTGAAAAGCTCGTTTGCTTGGATCATTTGGAAAGGGTTCTACACAGCCCAGTTGCACTTTCAGTTTCAGAGAGCGTCGGGTGAGACGGGACCCGGACCGGTTGTCGTGTAAACATAGCTGGCTACATGAGCACAAAAAAAATGCATGCACGTGATCATTGTGTCGACAGAACTGCTCAGGCAAGGACATGCTTACTTTATCCTCTTTTTTGCGCTTCTTGAGGTCATGGTCGATGTCCGGAGAGCGGCCACGGAATTTTTCTCTCTCACCAGGTGAAATGGAGTTTCTCTAATAGGTCAAAAAGAAAAGGAATGATTAGGCATCCCTTCAAGAATTCCAGCATGTGACAGAAATGTACACAATGATATAGTCTAATGTAGATGATTGAAACTCATATGGCCTTCTAAATTTACTTCTCTTTCTTTCTCATCTTTATACCTTTTTGACAAGTCAGACCTAACGCTTGTAAGATGACAGTGATACTAGAGGCATACTTTAAACAATTTAATATTAAGTAAAACGATGCCTTGACCACCTTGAACTTAAAGTTAAGCGGTTACTACTATTCAGGAATATTTCTACATAACTTTACAAATTCCATAACCTCAATTGTGCTTGAACAGACATAAAACCTTAGTCAAATTATGCTGAATGCCATGCATGTACCCAAAGCATAGGCCAGAAACTTGAAAACGGATGTAATTGATCAGACCATGCTTGTCAACAAGGGGATGAGGGCGATACTTTACTGTACTGACAATACATGCATGAAAGTTTAAATTTGCCGATTCCCTGAAAATTCCTGAGCATACAAATAAAATTGATTTCTTCCAAATGCTCCTTTTGTGATTTTAATAAGCAGCATAAGCAGAAGTTCATAAAAGGCATTGCAATGGCAAGGAGAGGCTGAAATTTTTATACTAATTAAGACATGACAATATTCTCGTATTGTAAAAACGGCTCTTCAGTATTCGAATATTTCTCAAAAGTTCGACATCCTATGCAATCTGTAACTTTGTGAATTCGCACTTTCAGAACATGACTAAAAGCTGCAGCATGATTGGATGTGATAATGCACCATGGCTTTTCAAGAAGTTGGGAAGGCGTCCCCTGTAATTGGATGCCTTTGGTAATGCATGTAATTGCCATAGAGCCATGTGAAAGAACCAGGCCAGTCTCATGAAAACCTGCTTGGGTACCCTATGGAATGCGCTATATAGAAGCGAGAATTAAAAGAGGATAGCTCTAGTCAATACCATAGTAAGATCTCGACTCAAAACCCCCTTTGTACCACCATCCACATTTACACTATGTGAAAAATGGACCAAAATTTGTATACAGTAACCTCTGCTGTGTTTGGCAGTTGGTTTTCAAGATAGTTATACACTGCTACAACCTGGGAAATAAGAGTTGTGGGGTGTGTGTGTATTCTTTTTTTTTTTTGTAGCTTTTACTCTTGCTTCTTCAATCCCCAAAGGAGCAGCTCCAATGAGAAACCAAGGAATGATTCTGACAATAGGTATCTTAACTGTTAAAAAAATTAGCGGGCTTTTTTCATACACCAGACATTTCTCTCATGAATTCTATTCAGACACCCCTATTTGAAATCCCCCTAACCTCTTTCTCCTCAACTCATCTCAACTGGCGGTGAAAGTAGTGTAGCGTCTATATTTTTGTGTGTACCAGCGAATTGTGCACGAAAATGTGCTTCCCTTTTTCTTAAAAAAAGATTAAGATAAATAATAAAACTGGATTCCCACTACCATCCCAGCACCTCTCGACCTATTATGCTGTCATTGGCAACAAGCAAGCACAGACGCGCGGGGTGGGTGGCTTTCAGAGAAACGTGAGCCCGACCAGGGGGTTCCCGGCAGTGGGGCGAAGTGCTTCCACCGTTGCCTTCATTCACGTCCCTCTCGAACGCCAAACAAGCCAACCAAAACCGCGACTCGTTACGTGCGGCTCTCTTCCCCGAGCCCACCACCGCGGGAGGGAGAAAAACAGACGTTCCCGCAGCAGCGACGGCGGCAGAGAGCCCCCACACCACCGCCGCCCCTTTGTCGCGGGGAGACAACTGGAGGAAAGAAAAGAACCAAGAAGCGCGCATACCCCCCCACCGCTTTCAAAACGCCCTCGAGCGAGCCCCGAGACGCAAAGCAATAAAGTGGGCGCCCCTCGACCAGTCCCGCAGCTCGGCGAACGCCGACTCGTATTGCACCGCAAATTGCCACGCGGTGGCATGCAACTTCCCCCCCTCCGCCATCTTTAGGTATTTTTTCGCAGAAAGCGCACAATGGACCTGCTTCGGGAGGGGGAACTCCGTAGCGGGAAATCGCTCCGGCAGGCGCAGCAGCAATCCGTCAGCAACAAAGGCGCCTTTACAATCGACCAGCGGTTCTCCCTTCCCGAGGGGACGGGGGTCTTCGAGACGAAAGAGAGCGCTGGCGGGCGGCACAATACGCTCCGTGCACGCACTTGTAGCAGCGCACCGTGCACGCGCCGTAAACACGCATCGGTCCCCCTCCGCGCCGGTAGCGCGGGAACTGCAACCACGACTGGGCCGGAAGCTAGAGGCTCCGTAGCAGCGAATCAGAGGGAAGTCAATCATATCAGATGCCTACACGATGCGACGCCTTCCATATCACGTTGTCCGATGCTCCGAGAATGTGTCGTCAGGAACAACTTATCCGCCCACGAGCAGAGCGAACCGATAATTCTCGCGCAATCTTTATGCGATAGCGAGCTACAAAGCGGTGCGAAACGCTCATACGCGAACTGAACTGAACACAATGCATGCGATAAGCACTACGCGTTCGGACCTATTTATCCGGGGCACTCACAACCGTAACTAGGAATGTGTGAGCGATAATGGTCGCATGTATTCATTGTTGTAGCGTAGCCTAATTATGGCCTCAGCCCACGAAACTAAATGACGAAAATACGCTTTCTCTCTCTCTCTCAAATAGTCAAAGCCCGCACCAGTACGTGCCATCACCCTAACAGGCATTCGCCCGATGTGCGCTGACCTAAAATTGAAAAAGCGTTGCGAGCATGCTCCCGCATTTATGTGTGGTGAAGTCATGATACATGATGCAAAAGTGGCGAAACTTACATGTCGCTCTTCACTGCTGTGAACTGCACCAGTCAAGACAGCCAGGGCCAAGCGTATTTAGTGCCGCGAAGAGGGAGTAGGGTAAGAGGGAGGAGGGGAAAAAAAGAAAGGTCAATGTGATTAAACCCCCACAATGGAAATGACGCAGCACAGAGAGTGCGAGACGCATCGATTGCGTGCAGTGGGACGAAAAAAAAAATTGATCAGCCAATGAATGATATCTTAGAAAGAAAAAAAGCGCAGCCTGCCCTGGTGGCGCAAGGCTGAAGCGGCTGAAACCAACAGCGGAACAAGTTTTTTAAAGCTTTTGCTAGTGCACTACGTACAGTCAAGCTTCATTATATAATTCTCCTGTTTCGGTCGATTCCCAAAATGCGCACGTATCACGTTGTTTTAGAGGCAACAACTTGCCTGACTAGTTGTTAAACAATGCTAAGCATATTTGTCGAGTGAATACCGTAAAATCCCGAGCAAGGGCCCCCACTTCTGTTTTCGAGAGATTCGCAATACGCGCCATTGACTAAGTGAGCGCCCCCCTCCCGCGCTTCGAATCATACCAGTTGCGAAACTGCGTTCCAAACTCCGAACACGCAGTTAACCCAAGGAGGATTAAAAAAAAAATGCTGAAGTGGAAGCTCCCGCAGTGCCTTGCCAGCAAAAGTGAAGCCATTTTTCGCCACTGCCAAGATGGCGAAAACATGTTCTTTTCTGATAGTGCCCACTTAGAGATCAAGTGGCTTTGATATGTTACTGTTAATTCTACGTTAGTTCTATATTAAAAGTCCATTGTTCCTGACGAGATAACACACAAAAGCGAGTATGGGTGACTGAGTTTCCCAAATACTTTGCCTCCAATCGGAGGCTTACTAAGGAAAACTGGTAACACTAAGACGCACTTGGAACACTATGTGACCCCCAAAAGTTTCCACATTACACTCATTGAGCGTGAGAGGGAAACGCTCCGTTCATAATCGCTGAACGGTGATACTTTATCATGCCCCTAGCAAGACGGCCGCCGCAGCCGCCATATTGCCAGAGGCACGGCTTCACTCCTAGGTTACGATTTCCATTCCAGCAATTTTTTTAATCCTCTTTGAGTTAACCTGATTTTTGTGGAGTTAGCTGACTGTCGCGCCACCAGGGAGCAACAAGACAAAACACCATGCGTTTAATAGTGGGCATGCTGATCTAACACGTGGCGTGACTATCTGCTCACTCCCGGGGGGAAAAAAGAGGGGGAGGGGGAAATGACGTGACCAGATTTCAATACATGGAGCCTATTGGCAGTTTTGCAACTCGTATGACTAAGTGATTCTCACTGTTTTAGCACAACCTCCGAGATGGCGGGTGCGCGGTGCCGCCATCTCGGAGGGCAAGGTGTCACCACTATTTTGGAAACAATGAATACATGGGTACTCAATAAAACATTTCATTAGAACTGTGGGTGTGCATTTTCTTTTATTCTTATTGCCCATTTTGTGCCTCTTTTTATCGGCCATCTTGAATTTTACTGCATGACAAGCAAGAACCCCCCCCCCCCCCCTATAAATCCTGACGAATTATCTTTCACCGAAGGGAGGGCGCTTGCTCGGAGTTTTACGGTAAACGTTACATGATGTCACGCGATTTTAGTCACGTGACTGGCTATTACGGCGGGAGCATGCCGCGTGACGAGATACTGAGCCACGTAACTAGTTACGTAGTCATGCCGAGAAGCAGCGACGTGACCTAAATTACGGGATTTTAGCCACGAGACTCTTAGATGTAACGAGATTCTGGCGGGAACGAGTCACGTGACTAGCTTTGCGTGATTTAGTCACGAGACCAGTTTTCACGCGATATTGCCCGACTTCAGCCCCATGGCTACCTACATGATTTTAGCCACGTGATTTACTGCTAGTACGCTGTTGCGCGAATTATTCGCGTGTCTAAGATGTTAAGCGATTTTCAGTCGCGCGACTACATGTTACCTAATGCAGTCGCGAAAGATATTCGCCTGTCATAGTTACAGCAATTGAGTGGCTTTATAAAATAGTATGAAAATTTAGAATAATGGAGGTTATTCAGGATACCTCAGCTATCTATAAGCCAGAATGTAAAAATATGTCGACAAATGCAATAACGACGCGACCAAATGTATGTTGCTGACTGTTGCCTGGAGTGAGTCAGACTATACTTTCTGTTGCGATTGTTTAATTGGCCCCGTTTAATTAACTAGCTATTGAAGGAACGAAGAGCGGTCAAAATGCCAATGAGAAAGTTGTTCATCGGTTTGCAATAAAACGTTCGATTAAACAGCTTCGAACTTTTTTTATCTGTTATTTATTACTATTTTCCTGCTAAATACAGATGTCGGAAAATACAAAAAAAGTACCAATTGACAAACCCACTGGCACGCCTACGCACGCCCCGATTCCGCTGCTCCTGAACCTACCGCGCACGATCGATACGCTTCCTTTGCACCTGTTCATGACAGCGATAAGCAGTCACAACGGTTATCGCTTCTGTGGCCGATAGCAAAACGTGTTCATCGCGAAGCCACCACCGTCGTCGCAGCCCTGTCGAGACGGCACAATCGGACAAATGCTATGGTCTTTCGTACGCGGAACGTTAGGGAGCACTGGCACGCGAGTGGGCTTGTCACATGGTATATTTTTTAATTTCGCGGACATTTGTAGCTGAAAAAACACTCAAAATTAACAGACATATAAAGCCTGAAACTGTCTGATTAAACGTTTTGCAAACCAACTTTTTCATTAGAATTTCTGGCCCCTGTTCGTTCTCTTGAAAGTTCTATATGTATGTAATATTTAAAAAAAAAGTTTCTCTTAATCAGAGCCAATAAAACACAGCAATAATACCCTTATTTTGTGGGTGCGAAGCAGAAGATGAAGAGGACGAAGCGCGCGTGTGCCGGTTCATTTCTGTCACACAATTAATGTTACATTAAAAAATTCATCTCAAAATTATTTTCGCTCATCTTACTGAATATTAATCATAAATCCAGTATGTATAATCCGCCGGACTCATGGCCGATCCCCCAGAGTGGATAGGTGCCAATGTTCCAAGGAGCATCATGATCAACAATTTGATTTCTAACATAAGGCACAGGGGCTTGCCTTATATAAACAGGGGCACATAAGCCAGGGGGTGGAACACAGGGTACTCCACCCCCCTCAACTTTTTTTCGCCATGGCATAAAGAGGAAGAAATGGCAAGAAATGCCCCCCCCCCCCCCCCCCGAAAAAAATTCTGGCTACGCGCCTGATAAGGCACCACCCGTTTCATGACCGATTCCTCGTGTTGGGTTGCACCAGGCATCTAAGGGCCAACCAACTACCAGGCATTTTCAAATCCTTTTGCCCTTCTGACTTTCTTATATATACGTCACGTCTCGTTCTTCTAATTTCTCTCTCTCTCTCTCTTTAAGCGACATTGTACCTAATTTTTTTTATAAGGTACAGTGTCCACCAAATTTCCCTTATGGGTATGAGCCAAGATAATTTACGCGACAACACAAGACAACACCAGGCCAACGAAAGCTTGCAGCTCCACTTTTAAAAGTCATCCCACGTATTTGTCACGTTACCGCGTTTTCTTATCGGTATCGTGCAAAAGTTTGCGGGGCTGTATAGCAATAACACGCGGCCCATCGACATTTCACCACAGCGGCCCAACCTACACATGCCTATCTTCTCATATTCGTTTTTTTAATAACTACGTTTTTGTGAGTCACACAGACGTGACCGGTTTCAAGCAGCATGCTTTTTTTTTCCTACTCATGGGGCTCCGCATCTGGTCGTCATGTGTTAACAGGGAACAAAAGCTACACTTAAAAATCGACGTCCGACATATTATATATATGAAACCACACGTCAAATCTCCTTCAGAAAGAACCCATACATGAGGAAATAACTTCTGCGCCTGTACCAGTTGGATTACCATCACCACCCACGGCATTACGTGCAAGCTTCGAGTGACGAAGAACACGCACCGGACCGCTTGTCATCCGAGGCAGCAACAGCGGCGGCGGCGGCTGCCGCAGCGGCAGCGGCCCTGTGGTCCTTGAGAGCTGCAGCCGCAGCCGCCAGGTGCGTGGGGGGCGGCGGCGCGGCCAGCGACGACAGCGCCAGCAAGCCCGCTGCGGTGCTGGGAGGCAGGCCCGCTCCCGGAGGCTGCAGGCCGGCCATGGCCGCGTGCGACAGCATCGGTAGCGGAGGCGCGGGCATTTGTTGCGCCTGCATTTGGTGCTGAACCAAGAGAGGCCGACTCAGCAGACGTCAGAGAAGAATCGGCGTCCCAAACGGTCAAGTAAATAAGAACGAAGCCACGTCAAGTAGTTCCGGTTGCCGCTAGTGCAGCTTCAGAACGCCTAACACACTAGCCGCAGTTTGTGCGAATCCTAAGTGCTGTGTGCATAAACCAGTGGTGCACATCGTCGAATTCATGCTCTTTCGCTTCCGTAGCCCCCACTGCCGCCGACAGTAGGCGTTCGCCTTCCAAGGCGACTCAGGATGGACAGAGCCTCGGCATGCGGATTCCTTATAGCCAACTAGCTTCAACAAGTTGTATCATTTGCACACAGAATGTCTGATCAGTAACTTGTACGCAGCTGATCCTCACCATGTGCCCGTCATCATTAGTAGACTGCACGTACTGACGTTCCCTGATCAACACGCCCTCACCGCGGAAACATTTCGAAGACAAGATAATGACTGACAAAGCTTTATGTGGAAACGTACACATGCAACTTGTATGAAGTATCAAGAACGAATACAGCCTAAAACATATTTAAAATCGGTTTTAAAACACATGACGCGCGACAGCTGAGCTATAGTTACTGTATGTGCTACCTTTAGGTATGTATACGCTACCTAAAGGTGCTACCTAAAGGTTACCGTATATGCTAGCTAAAGGTAGCATATACAGTAACTAAGCTGAGCAAGATATGCGGAGCCCCTCTCGACGTCGACATCAACGAGGTGGTCACGAGTTTGTGTTGGCTGCTTGCTTGCACTGCCTGCGTTCTCCGTGCCTAACGCTTTGCGTGCGCTGGCTGTCAGTGCAGCGCCCACGTCACAGTGTTGCGTGGTCACGTGGCCAGATGTGTTTATCTTGCCGTTAGAACTGCTTCTGCCAAGCTCGGTGCTCTTTGAAACCAAAACTGCGAGTGGGCGCTGTCAAAACGTTTCTAAATAACTAACCATCATGCACTCGCGCAAACAAGGTTTCCAGTCCTGACAAGTGGGTCATAAGCTACCTATTGCAAAAGAAAAACAAATACAAAAAGAAAGGTTCGCATTTTTTTGTGTCAGTGCTCCGTTAAAAGATAACACGGATAATTGTGTTTTGCCAACTGACGAAATACATTCCTACTTGTAACTGAAGCTCAGAGGGCTCAAAGTTCATGAATATACAAATATGCTAATTATAAGGCGGAAACACGTTTTCATTTTTGAGACCATGGAGCCGGTGGTCAGTTAGTCGATAAATGATACTGATAAATGCGTTATTACATACCGTGACTAGAGTCCTATAAAAAGCATCTGTTGGACTCCCCCCCCCCCCCACCCTATTATTTTCTGACAGCAGATAGTTTGGTCAAAACAGTATAAACTTCAAGGATCGATACAAAAAAAAGTTGCGTCGTCAAGGGAAAAGGCTGTACATACCCCGATTATGGCATTTAGTTCAGTCATCGTGACTTGTTTGGCACGTTCCACAGCTGCCGCGACTTGTTGTTGGTGCTGCGTTATAGAAGAAAGCAAATGGTATAGCAACAATGGCCCCATATACACGGCAAATATCTAAAGCCAAACGCATATTCATACAAATATATTAAATGGGAACCAACAAAAGCAATTGCTAACGCTATGTAACGGCAATACTGCATATCAATGCGTTAATACGTTACGAACGCGCATATAACACATGATTAAACAACGCACCTCTTGCGACAGGAAAGGCAGGATCTGAGCGATGATTGCGTTCAACCTCTTGGCAATTTCGGTCTGGGAAAGAAAGGTTAAGCAAATGAAAACCCACAGGTCTGCTAAGCCTGGGCTCTTAGAAGAATGCGTGCGCCATTCCATGGGAGTTCCGAGATGCACAATGCCTTGGGCCCTCCGTGCAGACTCACCTGCTTGTGCATTTCCACATTGAGACCGTAAGACATTTCGTAGTACTGCGAGGCAAATAGAACGAGCGTCAGAGACAAAGCACAGCCATCGTCCCATGGAGACACAGTGGTACACTGAGAGCGTATATGGCTCACCATGACGTAGTGCCTCTGCATCTCGGTCTTCTCACCGGCCAACTTCTCGCACTCGAGCTTCAAGTTGTGGTATTGCGCTTGGAGGAAGCCAAATTCCTCTTTAATGCGATCACACGACTCTGTCACAGTGAACTTGAACTGCTGGCCCGCCTGCGGCGGAGGACCCTGGAAAATGGAAACCGAGATTCGTTACAACCACGGGCGTTGGCAGGATTTCGTTTCGGAATATTGTAGGATCTTGGTTGTGGGAGGGGGGCGGGAGTGGTGGCAAGTGCTGGTGTGGCTTGAGGGGGACATGTGCCCCTTTTGCACCGCTCTGCTATCCTGCCGCGGTGGTCTAGTGGCTAAGGTACTCGGCTGCTGACCCGCAGATCGCGGGATCAAATCCCGGTTGCGGCGGCTCCATTTTCGGTGCAGGCGAAAATGTTGTAGGCCTGTGTTACTCAGATTTGGGTGCACGTTAAAGAACCCCAGGTGGTCCAAATTTCCTCCATTACGGCGTCACTCATAATCATATGGTGGTTTTAAGACGTTAAACCCCACATATAAATCAATGCTCTTATACGTACCAGTCTATGTTTCTGACGCGGGTGAAGGTATCTGGTTAGGATTCGCTTTCCTGTGCCGCATCATCGGCTCTGACATCGTCTTCGGTCGTCGCTCTTACTTTGGCGACCGGCTCGAATATGTACAGATGCACAGCGAACTCATTCGACTTCCGCATTTCGCCATACTAACAACAACACAATGATGTCATAGAGCTTCGACCAATCACAGTGGCAGCGAGACTCACGATGGCGGCCGCGGCGCCCGTTGCTTGTTTCCATAAAAAATTATGTTATTTGCTTTTTTTAAATTTTCGACTTGACTTTCGAATTCGCCGCACGAAATTACAAATCATGCATGACACAATAAACTCGTTTTTTTTTTTGTAAGTGCCCTCAGCAGGACATGATGTAGAGCTGACATGGAGAATTCAACAAGCCAATGAACTTTCCTGTTTAAAAAAATTTTGATGCCAAACTTGGGTCTCAGTGATACTCCTGAGGCGGCTATTACACGTGTTGGCCAACGAGTAGAAGCGAGCATGGGTGCACCATCAAATGGTTGTTCTAACCCCTCTTTGCTCGGCCGCGAAAAGGCTCGTGTGGCCACTCTTCACGAAAGTATATTTCTCTATGATGTGTGTCTTTAAGAGCGTCAATCGGCCGAAATGCTGTAGGCCCGTGTGCTCAGATTTGGGCACCCGTTAAAGAACCCCTGGCGGTCGAAATTTCCGGAACCCTCCACTACGGCGTCTCTCAATTATATGCAGTGCGCTCACGGCATCTGGTGATTCGAAAGCATTAGGCGAATTCAACTTCCCCAGTACCGAATCACTTAACCCAGGTGCGATTAGTATGGGTGCCAGGGCATAGAGGCATAACTCTAAATGAAACAGCTGATGCACTAGCGAAAGCGGCGTTAGACGGACCAGCTATCAATATTACCCCTACAACAGTCTTTATAGTATAGCTTCTAGATTTCGGAGGCAAATGAGGATGCGAGAATTCTCTACACTATCTTTAAAAAATTATCTGGCTTTCAACCATCTAATGACACTGGGACATTTCCTCATGTCATAAGCGATACCTGGAAGTTTTAATCACTCGATTACGCAGTCGTATTCCTCCATTTTTATTTGCTTAGAGCAGGCTTGACTCCCTCCCCACTTCGTTCTTTTTGTGGAGACGAAAAAACTGTGGAGCACTTTTTCATCTCTTGTAGAAAGTTTTCAACATTAAGAAAGGTATCAGTAGAAATACCATTACGAATCCTTGGCTTAGCTTTGACAACGTCAAATTCACTATCCCTAGGTGCACACACCCTAGGGCACAGCAACGGGAAAGTGTGCGCGGCCGTGCAAGATTTTATTGTATACAGTCCAAGAGACCACCGCGGCGGGACAGCAGAGGGGTGCAAAAGGGGCACATGCCCCCCTCAAGCTACACCAGCACAATATCAAAAGGTCCTCAGTTAACCCACGTAGGCTATAGAAAAATTTTCTTTGATATCAATAATTTATTGCTAAGTCAGTAGGAACTAATTGATCAAAACTTTTTTCTCAAAAATAATTTACAAAGAAAACAATATTTCGGATAACTTTCTTTTCGCCAGTATTTATTATATACATTAGTGTTTTTTTTTTTTTTGTAAGCTACCCGATTCTTGGCCGATCCTCCAGGGAGGGTGTGAGGCACGAGTTTAGGATCTACATCTACATTATATATGGAAGTTTCGGGACGTTAAACCACGCATATCAATCAATGAGGATCATCAATCCACTACACGAGCGTTATCACACGTTTGTCACAAACAGAAGGGCATGTGTCAGTTCGCTGCAGTTTCACAAGAGCCTCAGACGATGATAACATACACACACCGCTCTGGACGGTGTGTCGGTTCAAGCAATCGAGATAACGCCATTTGAGTCTTATCGATATTAGTCGAACAATTCTTACTTCATTTCTCAAGGCTTAACATATACAGGAAAAAAAATAGTAGCTGTTCATGATTTGAAGGTGCAATAAGATGCGCCAATTGACCATTATCTTCGTTACACTTGTCGATAACCAGCGGCGGAAAACGTGACGGCTTCAACAGTGTAATTGCGAGAAACGGAAAAACTCTGACCATGTCCCAAAGGGATCCCTGATGGGATGCGAAACAGCAGTGTTGCGCACGGGTTGAACGGCGCTAACGCGGGTGCTGCCGTGAGCGCTGGAAGATTCGTTTGAAGCGATGGCTGGCGTATTGTAGGTGACACTTGCAGACATGTTTCAACGCGTATACGTTAAGTGCGCGTCAGGTTTATTGCGCGTGAACCAACGAGTCGGCGGTGTAGCGAGCGGCCGTCGCGGCAGCTGCGGCGAGCGCACGGGAGGCGAGCGTGACGTCAACGCGCAGCCGCGGCGTGACCTACTTGGCACCACGCCAACACCTGCGGCGCGTTCGTATACGAAGGGACAGCGTAACACACGCCAGTCAAAGAGCTGCTTCGCACCTAATACTTCGCCCGGTTTAGTACAATAAGCGTACCCACAAACGCACTCCGCGCCCTCATATGCAGGTAGGTGTCACGTGAGACCAGTCGCATCAGTAGCAGACTATTCTCGTTGGCGAAACAGGAGTGGCATAGGATGGCTAAGAAAAATCTGGAGTCACTGTGTATGCTTCTTTTAGGAGTAGCGCATTTGTTTTCCGTTGCCGCTAGCAACCAAGCACTGCAGAAAAGCTGGTTCACAGCTCTTACACAGTGCACAGGCCCCGCTGCCGGAAGTGGGGCGCCGCCTACCAGGCATCTATCAGGTGACCGTCGTGCGCTCTGTAGTTCGTTAGCTACGAACTGGTGCTTTTATTTGCTTTATATTCATGTACAAGTTTCGGCGGCAAAATGTCTGCACAGATTCGGCGCCAGTTTCGAAAAACATGCTGAAATAGCCAATGATGTAGGCTTAGTTGGGCGCTCCTTCAATCTCGGAGGACTTGTATTTTGTGTTTGTGAGTTGTTGCTTATCTTCCATAGCTAACGCCACCTGGCCACGCGGCAGCAGCGGTGCATGTTATTCGGTACTACGCTAGCCTTTGCGTTACCGGACAGACTAAAACACGCTTTTGAACTCCCGCGGCAGTCCCGAAAGGAGGTATTTCTTTCTTCGCCAGCCGTTGACACGCCAGACACGTCGACTGGTGACACGATTCGCCGATAGGCGACAGGCTTAAGCAAGTCGCTAGCAAAAACAGAGCACGGCTTATATTCTAGGCACTATACCCGTAGGCAGCACATACAGTTACACTAGACTAGCCGGACTGTAGGTGCCATCTGGTTGAGCACACTTTAGACGAAGAAATACGCAGCTTTTATTGCAGCAACCGCGCATACAATGGATCTTAAAGATTGCCTTCTATTAAAGCACACTCAACTAACATAGAAACGCGCCTTCTAAGTACGTGTATTACACAAACATGGCACCTAGATGGACGTCGTGTACTGCGGAGTCGGCACCCTAACCAAGCGTTTTCTATAGGGTGGCGGAGAACCTCCTATCTGGACTGTTGCAACGGTGACGTCATTACCGCGGCAGTGCATATGTGTGTGGTCATGCACATTTACAACAGACCAGAGGGTATTACGGCGGCACCCAGAAAGCCCTCGGTGGCACCCATGAACAGCACCACCAAGTAAGCAACGATGTTCATATGCACAGATAAAATAAAACAAAAGCTTTCCTACCAATTCCTTCGATTACCATCCGCGGTAGGCCAAATGACTAAATATTGCATGGCGGACTGCAAACATGCTGCGCTGACACGTCATTGGCAGCAACGGGCTGGACCAACCGACATGCGCAGAGAGAACGGCGAAGCCAGCCGAATCGCCAGCGTTTACAAGGGCATACGAATGTATCGATATGGGATTGACATTAAGGAACACCACCCACTGTCGAATAGCGTTTGGACGCAACAGAGACTGCGTCGGCTCACGCGGTGCCTGGGAAGCAGTGCTACTGTCGCACTGTCCGCCCTTCTTAGAAAGGAGCCCGTTCTCTCCCTGCATCGAGGAATAACGCCTGGAAGACAACTGCGACAGAGTTGACACACCGCGGGAGGCCACGTTCTTCGACAGTCGTGCGCAGCCGGCCGATTGAGGCGTCGGCCGGCGCGGCTCTACGCGCAGCGAGCGCCAACGGCCCATCAGCGTGTCGACCTCGAAAGGCGCGCTACATCATCGCAACAGCAGCGGTGGCTGTACACGTCAGCCGAGCGCGGCGGCGGCGAGGGCGCGCAAACGAGGAGGCAAGAAGGAAAAAAACGGCACAGCAGGCGACGACCCGTGCTTCAGCAGAGTGTGTGCGTGTACGCGAACAAGACGGCGAACCGCAAGAACGCAGAAGGAAAAGACCGAAAAGAAAAAAAAAAGGGGGGGGGGGGGGGTTGAGAAAGCGCCGCCCAATTCGCGAGCAGTACGCTTCCACCATCGAAGTGCGTGCCTGTGGGAGCAACAGTATCAAACTAGGGACACGTTTGCTGCGCACGATGCGCACAGGGCGAAGCGATAGTAGCGAGCACGAAAGTGTTGCTGTCAGTTGATAGCTCGGGCCCGCACGTGTCGTGCAGCGCAGATTTGATTGCTATCAGAAATTGAGTCCTCCTTAAAAGCCTTGTGCATGTGGACATGCACAGTCGGCCACCGCAGTGTACTTGCGCATATGTGATAGCTGCTATCTGAGCAGCTTTTTTTTTTATGCGAAGCAGCTATTTGACTAGCCTGTGCGACGTTATCCCTCTGTCCACACCACCCCCCTCACCGCAGGTGTTGGAGCAGTGCCAAGTAGCTCACGCCGTCCTAGCAGTGCGCGGTGACGTCTCTCTCCCTCGCCTGCCACGCGCTCTCAGCGTGTCATCTCTCCCTCGCTTCACCCTCTCCACAACTGGCAACGCTCGAGCCCACTCCTAGCGTGGGCATCTAGAGTTACTAGGGAGTTTTAGAATAGCGCACCGCGAGCCCTTGCGGTGCGGTCGCTGCCACTGCGCATGCGTCGTAACGCGAGTCGGCGTTCGCGGACCACAGAAAATACGAAATTGCGTGCGGCGATCGCGGCCCACATGTGGCCCGCAAGCGCTGGTTTCGAAGCTACGTTGTCACTGCGACCGTGCGTTGCAGTTTGCAGCAGGGCAAACGCTATTCTGAAACTCATATGGCGCCCGCTACGCCCGCAGCGCTTGCAAACGGCATTCTAAAACTCCCTACTGTATATGCTACCTAGCTTATACAGTAACTCTATGGGCATGAACTCACCAGCGCCACCTCTCCCCATTTGTCGGCGAGAAGCCGCGAGTTGCTGGGTGCGCGCGACGCGCCTCGAGAATATCGTGGCACCGACATAGGCTGTGTTCCAATTCTTAGACAGCACGTAGACAGTCTACGCACACTGATTAGAAGACCGCACCGAGCCCATGCTGTCCGAGAATTGGAACACGTTTAGACAGCTTTTACGCGACGATGCGCCACCTCACGTCGAGAAGAAAAAGCTAAAAAGAAACAAACGTAACAGTTGTAATTCCTGGCTTGTTTCGTGTTGAAATCAAAAACAAATAAACTTTACTCACATTGAGCGTCTGGGAAAGCGTCTGCTTGTGTGTAGACAGCCATTCTGGCGAGATTCGATCTATCTGAGCCATTCGCTGAGCCGCCATCTTGTTTAGACAGCAAGGTAGCCTGCATCGTATTTGTCTACGATGCGGTCTTCCCGGAGCTGTCTACTTTTCCGGCTACGTGAGAATTGGAATGGGACTTAAGATGGCCGCCGTCCATTTAGCTGTCTATTTAGCCGTCTACGACGAGTATCGGCACACAGCCATTATGTGGACAGCGCGCCGCTGCTAGCTGTACCGCTGCCTGCCGCGCGATCGCGCCGACGGGAGGGACCACAATACACCGCGGGACGCCGTCGCGGCATGCATCCCGCCAGTGTGCGCGTACCTTTCCCGGCAGCCGCCGGCGTTGCGAGGGTTAGCGGAGCCGATCACGTTCGCGAATTGGCTCCGCTGAATTCCGCTAAAGCTCCGGGTATAAATTCGCAGCAGCAAGCACAGGACTGAGTTGACTGGCGGAACATGGGAGAGGGCTAAAGGCCAAACCTCATAAGCGCGAAAATGCACGCGACAAGCGACGCGACGTAGATCGGCTCACCTCATTCGCGCGACGGCTTCGGCGAGCGAATTCCACTGTTGCTGGCATGAGGCCGTCTACTCGCACCAAGAAAACCGCGTAGCGAGCGGTATGCAATTTAAAAATAAGATATATTGTTGTGTAATGAAACGGAAAGTGTTTATTATTGCCTTGCAGCACTTTTTATATGCACATGCGTAATAAACATTGCGTTATTTCTTGTTGCGCAGTGACTCGGGCAGGTCACGTGCACCTATGTAGTCTTTGTCTTTTCCTGTTTTTCGCTATAGGCTGCTTGAGCCCAGCACTTCCGGGCGATGAGCGACGGTTTCCAAATCTGGAGAACCGAGCGATCGCGCGAAAACGAGCACGCGACACGTCGCGCGAACGCCCTGTTTCGTCGCTCGTCGCTGTCGCGTGCATTTTCGCGCTTATGAGGTTTGGCCCTTAATCCTGCAATGGACGCAGTGAGGAGGATGATGATGATGAGATACGTATACCGTGAGTGACGCCGCCGGAAAAATCCTGCCGAGAGTGTCCATGTAATTGCTGTCGCAATAAAAATATTGATTACCCAAGCCTTGTCATGGGTTGGGTCATTGGACAACCCAACCATTACGCAATTCACATTGTGTGACACCTGGTTGTTTCTTCGCTGCATCAAGCCTGCCTAAGGTCAGTTTGCAAACGAGTTCCAAGTACCGGCGTGGCTGAGTTTTTTAAATAATGCGACGACTTGGATCCTATCTATCTATCTATCTATCTATCTATCTATCTATCTATCTATCTATCTATCTATCTATCTATCTATCTATCTATCTATCTATCTATCTATCTGTCTGTCTGTCTGTCTGTCTGTCTGTCTGTCTGTCTGTCTGTCTGTCTGTCTGTCTGTCTGTCTGTCTGTCTGTCTGTCTGTCTGTCTGTCTGTCTGTCTGTCTGTCTGTCTGTCTGTCTGTCTGTCTGTCTGTCTGTCTGTCTGTCTGTCTATCTGTCTGTCTGTCTGTCTGTCTGTCTGTCTGTCTGTCTGTCTGTCTGTCTGTCTATCTATCTATCTATCTATACGCTTACGTTTGGGTGCTCTCGTGGTCATGCCCTTAACTTGGCGTGAACCAAAATTAGCATGGGAGGGTAAGGTGGCTTGACGAATTTGACGCGCTGATCAAGCCATGAATAATGTCACAATCCCATCGCGTATGTCGTCAAACAAGTCCCGTCAGACAGTGGCACATACCCACGGGCGGGTATGTGTCACAGGTGATTGAAACTTAGTATCTACCCAGGAACGACGAAAACACACATAAGCAATTTTAACACGCGAGCGTTAAGAAATACCCGACGTTGGTAGCGTCGACCCGACGAATGCAAAGAATAAATATCAGGGTCCCAGCTGGAATCAAACCAAAGAATTTCGCGTGGCAATGAAGCATTTTACCACAGAGCTACGCCAGGCCTCGGACCTACTTTTGAAATAGACGCTAATCTTCGTGAAACGTCAATGGTGGTTGCAGAGCCTCTATACCCAATTTAGTAAACTTTACATATGTACAGCCGCGGCCACGTCTTTGTATAGCGCGCGAGCAGCCGGTTTTCGCTCTGCGGGGCGACACCTTTAGGGAGTTTCGGGCTCTGACGGTCTCTGTCAGGAGCACGTGCCACGTAGTAGTCAGGCTGACCACATCAGATCCCGCAACTGCTAAAAGATGTCGCTCTGCAGAGTGAAAACCGGCTGTTCACGCGCTCTGCAAAGACGTGGCCGCGGCTGTACTCCTTTGATACAGGTCGGGTTTGCGTGGTGAATTGTGGTGGAATAGCGAAACAACTTCCTTTAGATACGCCTGTTTTGGTACTCGCACATTCGCCGACGACCCGAGAAATGCCAGCCGCACTCGAGACAACCTCAGTTGTATAACAGTTCTCAAAAAAGGTCACGCAGAAAAAGGAAACGATTGACAAGTTGTCTTATGCACAAATGAGCTACTCTATAAGCCCGCCATCTCGAACTTTTCTGAAGAGAGGGAAATGATTTGATGAGGTTTGTACGGCAACAGTGCGACGTGGCTTAGCGGTCCGCCATTCTAGATTGCCATATACCGTGCAGGCCCAGTAACATAACTAGGTCGAAAGGTATTCCTTCCGCCATGCTGATGTTAATGCACGTCCGGTTAGGCAATATTTCTTTCAATCTGTCTGTTCGTTCGTGGAATCACAAAAGATTCAACAAGAGGTGCCCGAATGGCTTCATCAAGTAGAAAGCCTTCTACAGATGAAGGAATTTTAAAAAGCCTGTTAAATATGATGCTTTTTACCTCTTTTTTTGTTTCATGTTTCTACTTTGTTTGATGTATATATGTTTGTGAATGTTGTATGTACACAGGCAATAAAGAAAAAAAAAGCGATGTGGCTTAGCGGTGAAATGCTGGGCTGGCACGCAGGGGTCCCCGGTTCAAATCCCACTGTGTCGTAAGCGTTTTTTCTCTTATTTACTAAGTTTTTTTTTCTTTCATGCGATAGTGGTTACGGCCACCGGCGGCGGCGGCGGATAACTACGGCGCCGCACGCGATCCGTGTTTTGATCTCGTAACAGTTTTCGCTAAAAAATAATGAAAAAAAAAACACTAGCTGCGCAATAGAGATATGTAAGCAAACGCCTTATATTGTCGCGAAGACAATGTCTCGCGGAAAGTTTTTTTTTTTTTCTTTTTCAGCTACAGCTGGAGTTCTTTCTTTGCCAGATGCTCTTGTTAGAGGCGCTATTTAACGACTTTTCTCGAAGAGGGAGCCTCGAGGAAGAATGAGAGTGAGGAGAAAAAGCTGCATCCGGTCGGTCACTATGCGCCCCAAACCAGGCACTGCGCCGTGCTCCCGACGGGGCTGCAGAAATTAGGTGCATTTCTCCTCTTCTAACCACCACCCCAAACGAGCGAGCCACCGCTTGTGTCCTCCGGGGCAATCGGGGACCGAAATTTGAGCCCTCGTTTGCGCGTCAAGGCTGTTTTAGATAAACAAGTTTCAAGAAGCTGCTACAGTTTCGTTGCGAGGCAGGCTTCAGGCGACCATGAAAACTCGTGTTGGATGGAATTGGTTATCCTCGGCTTGCCTGATTGGTCCGTATAAGCCGTTTTCCAAATGGTGCAAAACAGTGGTCTTCCGCGCGGTCCGCGCACCCGTGAATGCTGGAAAACCCTATTTAAGCAGCGACTCGCGCCTTTTTCCTGGCGCCGACCTCCGACGACAGTGTAGCTCTGACCGACTGGACTTGCTCTACGCCATCTCCTGACGCCGACAAGAGCTCTCGCAAGTGGTGCCCCGTCCTCGGACTCCTGTGACCGTGTTTCCATCGTTCCTATCTCTTCTATCCCCTCGATTTGTCGTCGCTCTCTCTGGCTTTCCTAATCTCTCTTTCTCTCTCTCTACACCTTTATTCATATCCTTTTAATCCCTCCTCACCCCCATCCCTTGCGAGCTACTGCTGAGGTGTCGCACCCTGATGCAGACAGTTGCGGGGCTCACTTTTCCTTCTAAACATAAACACTCTACCCCCCCCCCCCCCGCGCCCTTTTTGGGGTGAGAGGACTCGGGGTCAACAGTGCATATCACCACCGGAGACCAGTCATGTAAGCCGAGGGGTATGCCATCATTTTCCGTGTTTTGTATTTGTGTCTTAGTGCATTGTGTAAATTTCAGTTGTATTAGATAAATAAACTCCCAATGAGTGCTCCCCGAAATCATCGTGTCGACTTGTCATCGCTTGCCTGTGCGGAATTGCTCCCACACTTCTTCGTCTAGATGGTCATCAGATGTGTCTATAGCTTAAACAACCCCGAAGTTTCGCTACAATATATTAAAACGACAGCAAGGTTTTCTTAAGTTAAAAGAAACGCGGACTCGGAAGCAAACTCGTTTTCTGTTCGTACAAAGTGTTGACTTTTATCCACAAGTTGCCCGTTCTCAGGGACTGTGGGCGTCGCTCTATCGGTCAGCAGAGTACTTGGTATCGGCAACGTATCGCCGACTACAAACGACAGATGCCACTAAGAAAACTGGCCAAGTGGAATTCGAGGCCCGTGGACAGCGGTTCATAACAAAGCACACGCAACGTGCAAGAAGAGTGGCGATCACAGAGAAGTTCGTGTTCCCTCTATTTGTCGAGGACGACAACCCCTTGACACACGGGGCGATTCCATGTCTTACACAGAGGAACCCAAGCTGCGCTGTCCCCGAAAGCGCTCAGCCAAACATTTTTTTTTAATTATGGCACACCACCGTGCGGCTCTGATCACGTGAGCTGTTCAGGTGCGAATACTATTAGAAGTTGCTGTACCTGCATCTGTTATTGCCGCGTCTTGTTTTCCAGACATTGCGAGCACACCGATTCCAAGTGTGCTCGGCTTCTAAGCACGCACAGCACACGTGGCATACCGATCCGAAGTTGCTCTGAAAGATATATGATGTCATGATTTTGCCAAACACGCGTAGCTTGCACCTAATAGCAACACGTCACAAAGAGGTATACTATAAGTGTGTTTGATATGATCATTTGGGTAAACCAATCACGCAGTTGCCTGACTCGGTAAACTGACTCAGCAGAAATGTACACCAATACGCTAGAAAGAACGACACCGAGAAACAACCGCTGAGGGAGACGTTTTGATCTGACCACAGTACACTATATATATATTTTTCTTTATTTTTCTTTTCACTTCGAGCTAAGAATTGGCAGTTTTTTTTTGGGCAAGTTACGTAACACCGAAACATTGGCACATTTAATGATTCGTGCCTGTGCTGCAATATAACGCTGACAGGAAGTACATCCCGAACGATCGGCCACACAGTGACCGCAAACGTTTATGTTGCTTTGTGTGCCAATAGAAGATAAATTCCACAAGAGACCTAATGGTATAGTTGTGTGTGGCAATAGAATATAAGTTTCAAAAGAGACCTCCAAAAAATGTGTCAATTTCCTGATTTAAAAAATAACGACAAAAAGACTACAAGACAGGTCCAGTGTTAAAGGGAACACCTACCTGAGCAGCATGTTTAGATTTCGCTATTATACGAAATAATAGCGGCTTAGATATGCGTACGAATACTGGTAGTCAAAAGTTCCGACTCCTCTTGACAGAATATTGACTTGCATGAAGGTTGTTTTGTAATCCACTCGCTCTTAGAGGGCCACGATTATTGATGGTGTGCATTCGAGTGTTCCCTTTAACAGTGGACTATACTGTACATTCAGTATACTGCCATGGACGAATTGGAACGTGCTGCCTTCTGCGAGGAAAGCGCTTTTATCTCACTCTAACACTACGAAGTATTGGGACGTAATATATATCTCGACGTTTTGACGTCGACAACGGTCGATGGGAGGGATATACACTGGGCGCTCACAAGCACTCCCCAACCACACGGCAGGCGACAGAATTTTTTTTTTCTCGTACGAGCGGCTACGGCTCTTGTAGCCTGCTTCGAAATCGGATTCAGCGACCAAAGAGAATGTCACTCCGCGGAGCGCGATAAAAGCGATGAGCCTCCCGCCCTCAAATGCTCGTCCCAGTATTCCTTTTATTCCTTTCATTTTTATTTCTGTTCAACGCCACGCTTTTGAGGCACGCCTTCCAGCGTTCAGCTGGCACACTCCGTGCGGCAGGTGTTCGAAGCATGTCTCGGGTGCACGGATGTGACAGCGCGGCCCCCTATCTGCGCGCTTGCGCTGAAGTACACTCGCGTCTATTAAACGACAAACACGAACTCGGCAGGAAGCGAAGTTCGTTGATAATGCCGCCAGCTCGCTCTGTGAGAACCTCGGTGTTCGTGTGGGGTGGCGCGCCGGAGATAAGGAAGTTTACAAGCTCGGAAGATAAGATGTTCTGTTTATATAGACGAAACGGCCGCAATAAACAGGCTGGCCAAAGCTTCCACAGACTTGTAAAGTTGATTGCCCAATCACTTGCTTAAGAATACAGCGTGAGCAACACAAGTATGAAGAAGATACGTTACGTCCCCTTTACAAAAAATGTGTCGTGAACCCAATATAAATACACGTATGGTTCCAGGACGCGAAATCCGACAATTTAATGGTAAATTGAAACGAGAATAAGCGTCCCCAATAATTCGCATGTCCCAATTTCTCGACCATTCCCGACGATTGCGTCCAATGGAGGAAGACAGAATTAATTGTGAGTGGACAGGGAGTTACAAAAGAGGAATGGCGCCGCACAGACGAATTGAAATGAGAATGGGCACAAATGGTGCACGATCCCACAATTTTCACAGACGTCATTGCCTGGAACTCTCTAAAGATTCCGTCACCGTGAAAAACTCCACAGCGCATTCTGTATTTGTCGCCCAAGCAACCCTCATGGGCGGCGAGTAGATTGATGGTCATAAATAAGGAAGAAAGGGAAGCTTTCATCCGTTCACGGCGGATCTCGCGTGCCTTGCTCCTAAAGGTTTGAGCGCACGTACACGCGTTGCGGCGCGTGCGTGTGGTTAGGTCTTAAAGAGCACTGACACAAAAATGTTGGCCTTGCGTTTTTTTTTTCTGCAATCTGTTCTTGGTGGCCTGTTAGTTATGACCCGTGATTTTCTTGCAGCGCGCGACCGACGGGATAGTTATCACGTACCAGTGTCACTTTCGGTTTCGAAAACGACAAGCCACCAGGTGCAACGATCGACCATGTCAGCACACAAAACTGTGACGCACTTCAACGCGGTTTTTTTTTTTTCGTTCGAACAGCAAACGGGACAGCAATGTCATCAAACACAAAACTTTCAACTCGTGCGCCGCAACTACGGACTTGCGAGCAGCTGCCGAGTCTGCTGTAGCAAACGCGACCAAAGAAAAATGGTGGCTATGACGTCGTCACAACTTTCTGCGGCGTGATCACGTGAGAGAAGTAACGCATTATTCGAAGGTCGCAGTTTCGGTTCCTGCCCAGGGCAAGTTATCTTTTCACCCACTTTTCTTTCTTCACATTTACCTTACAATGTGGCCTAATAACCTCCCCTATACTTTCCTTAACATTGTTGTCTGTTAGATTTCATTGATATTGTGTAAAAAAAAAAACGGGAAAACGAGCCATTAAGTGTCCACTTCTTTCCTTTACTCATTAACGAGGGTCTCGTACTGGCAGACTTGGTGGCTTAGGTAGAATACGAGGGACTATTGGCAGCTGCCAAGTTCACATGCTACATGACGCCACATAGGCCAATAAAAGTGTGCCACACTCGCCGCCGTGGCTACAGATGGCGCTGACTGACACTCCCACGTTTAAATTCACATATATACCCATAAAGTGGCTGGGAGGATAGCCACCGTGATTCGCGGGTTCGGTTCCTGCCCACGGCAAGTTATCTTTTCACCCACCTTTATTTCTTCACATTGACCTTACAATTTGGTCTAATAACCTCCCCTATACTTTCCTTGCCATTATTGTTAGTTAGATTTCATTATTATTGTGTCAAAACACGGGGAAACGAGCCCTTAAGTTTCCACTTCTCTCCGTTATATATATATATATATATATATATATATATATATATATATATATATATATATATATATATATATATATATATATATATATATGCGTGTGTGTGTGTGTGTGTTCCAGCGTGCCGTGTGTCAAAAAACTTTTTCCCGACTTCACGCCTAGTGTCTTTGACGACTATCCTTCCTACATGATTCCAAGTGCAAATATCGTATTTCACGAGCTTTGCCCCTACGTGAAACATCAAGAAAGCGAAAAGCGGAGACCAACGAACGAGATCTGGATGTTGCGACCTCCCAAGGTGATTTCACTGGACAAGAAGCAGTGAGTGTTTGCACGTAAATAATGATTGATTGATTTGTGGGGTTTAACGTCCCAAAACCACCATATGATTATGAGAGACGCCGTAATGGAGGGCTCCGGAAATTTCGACCACCTGGGGTTCTTTAACGTGCGCCCAAATCTGAGCACACGGGCCTACAACATTTCCGCCTCCATCGGAAATGCAGCCGCCGCAGCCGGGAATCAAACCCGCGACCTGCGGGTCAGCAGCCGAGTAACTTAGCCACTAGACCACCGCGGCGGGGCGCACGTAAATAATGAACAGCGACGCTTCTAACACGGGTCGATACCTGGCTGTGATTGGAAGATTTCGCTCGCAAGAATCGTGCTATCGTTCAAAATGTGAGAAGGTGTGAAGGAAAAGGAAAAGTCTTCCGAGTATTATTTGTGCGTATTCAACAGATTAGGCATCTAGTTTTCAACGCACGGTGAGTGAAGAAGCACGCCCGAACTCATGTGTCGGCGTTGCATACGCTGCACAGATCGGCGGAGGAGGGTCAGGGTCGCAGCGCCCCCCATCAAAACAGCGGCGAGAGGCACAAACTTTGCAGCCTGTTGCACGTGTCCAGTAAGTGGGTCTCATGGAACTGTCCATTTTGAATCAAGTGGGCGTAGTGTCATTTTTTTTTTTTCCTTAACGGGAACTGCTATTGCCCACTTGCCCTGTTCGTGCGATGTCATTATAGCAGTTCCTTGTCCAGTTAACTCCATCCACTTCCGAGACTAATCACGAAAACGGAAACGCTATCTCACACAACTGCAAGAGTGGCACCACCTATACAAGAGCTCCCGAACTAACCCTCAGCTAGTGGGCTGAGGCCACGAGATTACGTCATCGAAAGGGCCAGCGCAATGAAGACTGTATGAAGAGTAGTTGGTACAAAATGTCGATAACCTTGACATGAAAAAACAGCCTCTCACGTATGCATGGGTGATTTCTGAAGGGGATTTCTAGAATTACTAAAACGTGGACACCAATCTCAACCTGTAGAGTTTTTGCTGAGCGGTTATGGTTCGAAAAATGGCGACCACGAGGTGTTCCTCACGAAACAAAAAAAAAAAAAAGCAAGAAGTCATGCCTCTGTAGTTGTGTAGCAAATTGGTATAGTTGAAACATACTCATCACGATCAGCGTAAAAAAAGCACAAAACCCAAGAAAGTGTATTAAAGGAGCACTGACATCAAATTTACTCATGCCAAGATTTTTGCATCAACGAGTAGCTACAAACCCCGTAGCAGCAATTCGCGACCTAAAACGCAACTGAGGGATGAATAACTATCACTTTTATTGATTTATATTACCGGGATCTGGCACTATTCAAAAAACGGCCGGCAATCCCACAATTTTTAGCGCTGGGAGCAGCAGCAGTGGCGCAACCTCGCATTCGCCTCCAGATCACGCCAAAGCTGACCACTTCTACACAGAAAAGAGTGACGTCAGGCTCAGCTGCTCCGCAATCATTTCGTCTGCTAGGCGGACACATTCAGTCATGCCTTGTCACCTGCATCGCTGTCGTAACCGTACAAAGTGCCGACTCGGGTTCAATACGATAGTCTGGAGCTTGGAATCCTCGCGATTCGCAACGTCGTGAATTATTTTTGCTTCGAGCGACCTTTGGCAGAACAGTGATTCCGAAATGAACGCCGTTCCAAGCAGCACTGAAGAGGCGCCAGAGGATGCACGTTTCAGCCACGTTCGCTCGTGTGTCTCAGCTATATTGGCGTGTTTTGGCGAGCAAAGCATTCAGATATACGCAGAGGGGTCAATGCAATATAGCTATCGCGAATGAGCAGCAGCGGAAAAATAGAATACGTTTCCTGCTTTCAGGTTCTTTTTTGCGCCTCCAGATGGCCCCACCTATCTAGCCTCTCGCGGTTGACACGGTGTTACCACTTTTACGTGGACGCAAAGTCTACAAATGAACTAAAATTCAACGATACCTGCATGTTATGCATACCTGCATGTGTGCAGTCTAACCTGTGCAGGTTAGACTGCACAGGTCGTGCCATCTAGGCCCAGTTAAACCAAACACGTCTGCACATGACTGGGCTAGACTGCACCTGCACGCGCTTCTAAGCAAGCGCCGTGGCCTGCAATTTTTAAGGCCATTGCTAAAAATTGTTCAATTGCCGTTGTCGCTGCTTAGGCTCCAGCTACTTTTTTCTTTTTATTAAAGCCGGGTAACGTTGTGCACGGCAACAGTGACGTCAGACGTTCCGTTGATGTGGGTAATTTGAAGTGCGCTAACCCAATCTGGGCCACTGAAACGCAGTTTTATTTCAAAATAAGGCCTTCCTTAGCAGAAAAGTAACAGCACGAGAAATTTCTGGACCGTTATTTTAACAATCAACGACAGCGTAATAGTTGTCTTTAGTGTTTCTTTGAAGGGCGCCTTTATGATTGCACACTGACTTTGGAAAGAGACGATTGCCAGTGATGGACCCAACGCGCGAGCTTGAGACGCCAGATCAGACGAGCTCATCGCGGGCTCAACAGAGAACATAAAACCCTGACTGACCAACTACTGCCGACAAGGCCATCAACTAAAGCACAATGCGAGCACACCATAAGAGAAAAAGTGACTTTAGTTCGCCGTCAAGCGACAGCGAACTGAAGACGCCCTTGACTGAATTCCGAACGCGCGATGCAGTGAGCGGTTGTGCAGCGTGAGCAGTCGGTTTTTTTTACTAGCAGCCGCTGCCTCTCTTGCCGTCTTCCTAGGCCGGCACAAGACGCGAGCATGCGCAGTGGTGTTGTACGAAGGGACAACGTTACACAGGCTAGTCATAAAGCTGCTTCGCATCTAACAAAAGAGAAATGCTAAAAGCTACAACATAAGACACTTCGATAGATCCCAGCTCGTGATAGACAGCAGGACCTCACTAAAGCTACTGCATATGCTACCTCAAGCTATAACAGTGTACGGATGGATATCTTGAGCCACAGCTGTAATCATGAGGGAAAGGGGCGTTCAACCCCTTTCCCCTCCCCCATACAGGTTCCGAGCTACGTCACTGGCTTGAGCGGTGGTTTTTTTACAGCCGCCCGTTCCCACGTCGAATGGCGTCGTCGTCGGTGGCGTAATCGGTAAACACGACTAAAAAAATTTGAAGAAAAAAAGGAATCGAAAGGGATTAGAAGCCGCGGCCCTCAGCGTTGAGTTCGAGTATTAATCACGCTGGCGCTGAAAACTCCTTAGCGAAAACACCTTATACGGGGGTCATTGTCGGCCAAGGAATCGCGTCAACCTATGTAATATAGCGTGGTAGGAGAGTTAAATTCTAACCAGTCATTACACAGCGCTAACTGCGCAACGAATGTGGTTGCTACCCAGTGCAAAGTGCCCAGCCATAGTTCTTCGTCATGCAGCCACGTGCAGTATTGATAATGTGCACATAATACATTCCAGATGAGCAGCTACCTCGCTTGTCCGCAGAAGGACGAATACTGGCGTAGTGGGTGCTGTGGCACTTTACAGAAATTATGGTTTACGGCGTTGACACGTAACGGAAAGCCGAAACTTCCCATAGGCCTTGCTTAGAATCAGCATTAATAAGTGAATTTTATTCATCTCGCTATCCACAGCAAGGCATGTTAACACAATTTGTAAGCTTTGTTCTTAGCCCTTGTATTATAATTTAAAGTGATTTGTTACATTGTCTTAGAAAGGGATTGCCATATACTATTTCGGGCCAGTTCTTCCAAATGCGCCAGCGTCCCTCTATTTTGTAGAACACGTGAAAAGCACTGCATTCGGAAGTCAGAGTACGCAACAAGAAAAAAAGAACTATAATGAATTCTCGCGAAGAAACTTCTCCGAGGCTTCACGCTAGTTCCAACGCACGCGTTCAGATTACAAAAACGAAAGGAAGAAAACGAGAAGGGTTGAGAGGCGATGGCTGCAACAGCTGGTATGTCACTGGACAAAATGCACAAACTCGCGATGTGGTTTAAGTGCTGGCACGTAAACAAGAGCATTTACACGCACATTCAGATCAAATCGGTGCGCCGAAAGATTGTTTCACTCAGTCCGTGCGAGAGCTTGACCTGTGGCGGCCCCTATCGGCGGTAACCGAAAGTAACAACTTTAGAAGTCCGCTAAGCCTAAATAATAGCGGTCGTTGAAAGCAGCGAACTATTTTGGTCACACAACAATGTAGTTGCCCCGGCTTCTTTCGTGATCGCCGCCTGCACGGCTAGAAGGGGCAAAAACAAATAACCGTTGTTATCACCGACGACTAAACGATTGCGCAGTCAAAGATACCGATGCAAACAACACTTAAGAGAACAAAGCCAGCAAACTGATTGACAGCTCGTAGAGAAACTGGTTTCAATGGAAGCCGCAGCATGACCATGTCACGTAGTGGCCCCCGAAAGAGAACACAACGCATAACGCAAGGCACTGACTGACGCGGTTATTTCGGGGTGTGTTGCTAACTCGTTCGCTCTTGGTTGAATGTTAACCAACTTGGTGCGCAGTCACGTGCGCACAGGCTAACTCAGCCTGGTGTATCGTACTCACCGTGACAGGCATGGCTGAACTCACGGGGTGTCTAGCCGGGTACATGACGGGTCAGCCTCGCATCCGAAGAGGCGTCCCCCCGCCGCTACGATTCCCGCCGTTGGCGCGTCGCCATAGCCGTATCCAACTGGCTAGTATCCTGCGCTACCTGGTACACCAACGAAGACACATCCCGCCGCACAAGAACCAGAGGACAAGGTGAGGAGATTCACCCGCGAGGCACCACTTCCCGGGTCGTCCTGGTCGGCGCAGTTGTTGAGAGCGCGCCGGCTTTCGTAAACGCGCGGTCTGCCGAACGGCGAAGAGCGATTGCGGAGCCCAGAGATTGGCTTAATCAACAAACATGACTGTTCCCAGGCGTCAGCTCGACCGCGCTGGCACCGCTTTAGAGCCGCTTTCCACGAGAAAACGTTGGGAGAAGCGCAGCCCCCTCATCCCCGAGTCTCCGGTCGCGGAACAGAGCGCGTGGGCGGAGCGCCCACGTGGGTCTCCGGTCACCGACGCGCTCCGCCTCTCGTAGCCCCGTAGTGCGGCGCCTGACAGCCGAGCGTCAAAGTCACGCAGTCACCGACGCGCTCCGCCTCCACAAGTACCCGCCTCGCGGCGCTAATACGATTTCCATTTCAGCGCTGCCGCCGGAGAGCGGTGGCGCGAGACGCCCGAACAGAGGAGGGAGAGGCCGCCGATCAGCGCCCCAAGCAAGATAATTATACAGAGCTTGATGTTGCCTTTGATGAGCACTTGAGCGTGTAGTGTTGATGTTGAACAAATGTTCAGAACCTGGCCCCGAGAACCCTCCCGCCGCCGCCGCGGAGGAGCGCCTCCCCGCAGTGAGAGACCCCCCCTTTTATTTTTATCTTCTTCCAGCGCCGCATCGCGTGTTATGGAGGCGACGCGGACGGCATTTATTTATCCCTCGTAAAGCGGAAAGAGGGCGGCCCCTGCGTGCCGCCTCTCTCTTGATTATTTCGCTCTCCTTCGCGGCGTTTTGTTCTGCGGCTGCCGCTGCTGCTTCTGAGGAGTGAAATTGTTCCCGCGCCTGTTTAACTCGAGAGCGCTCCTCTCCCGCGCCTGGACGAGATCAATTAAACGCGCCCCCTCTTCTCGCCGCCACATCGGCGGGTGACCCGGCGTTTTTTTTTGTTTTCTTGCCGCGTGTCGCCGCTGCCTTTAGGCGTCCGCGGAGATCCGCCACGAGGATCCTCTCGATGCACTTGCCGTTACACCGGCGCTCTATCGCCGCTCTCAGCGTGAACAAACAGCCGCTCGCTTCTTCATCTCTTTTGTCCTCTCTCATCGTTTTGAACCTGTGTGACGGCATTGCCGCGATGCTCTGCTGCTAGCGTGCGGCGGCCCGGTGGAAGACCTCTTCTGCTGATGACCGAGTCGTCAAAGCATCACAAGGACGCGCGCTTGGAACGGTGCAGAACGAGCATTTCACGAATGTCCGCGAAATTCAGCCGTCTGCTTCGAAATTGACTTTTCCCCCACTTTCACCCTGTCATTTCAAGCGTATGTCCCACTTGCTTGTTTCCGTTACACACGCACATTTAATATTCCGTATATATCTTCTGGCTGTACTGTTTATATAGTCTCGCAAGAATGGGCGTTCACAAAGCCAAAGTCAGGCGCGTAGCCAGAAATTTTTTTTCGGGGGGTGGGTACTACCTTGATTTCGGGAGGGGCACCCCCTCAAAATGGCCGTTTTTCGCCCACTATGCAATAGCGAAATAACTTGGGAAGGGGGGGGGGGGGGGGGCAGGTGCCCGGTGCGTCACCCGCTGGCTACGCCCCTGCTTAAATACGTGTTGAATGGCGGGCACAACTAAACCTGAACTTAATTCCAGGCATCTCGCGAGTTTTCGCCGATCACTTTAAATGCGGGCATCGACCGACTGAAACGACGTGATCGCGCTTTCATTATTCATCCTTCATTCATGATAAAAAGGTTTGACCATCATTTCGGAGTAGGGCCTTTCGGGTTGTGCTGGCCACAGTTTATATTTATAATGTTGACCTCATGCACTGTGCAATGGAAGTACATTACGATGTAGAAAAAAAAAAGACGGCGATGAAAGACAAACGCATGACACAAGCAGCGCTGTGTGTGTGTGTGTGTGTGTGTGTGTGTGTGTGTGTGTGTGTGTGTGTGTGTGTGTGTGAGCGTGCGTGTGTGCGTGCGTGTGTGTGTTTTGCCTCCTGCATGTCCAGATGTGATCGTCGGATAGCAGCCGGATAAGGACTTCGCTATGGAAACTCCTGCATCTTTACTCATGTCTGTATATCAATAGGGACGAACTGTTATGTCAACTAATAAACCGCACAGCCACCAAACCACTGCAAATACTGGCATTTGCGTCGAGTTTTGGATCCAAACAGCACGGTTAAACATCGCACAGGAACTAAATTGTCATATACAAATATATCGCACATAGCTGTTAAACTGGGGCTCTGTATCTTTGTAGTTTTCTTTTTCTTATAATTCAAAGGGTGTTCTCCAGTGTTTAATAATTGTTTCTGGAGAAAGTTCGGCTTTTGTCCGAGCTTATTTCTAGCAAATCTTCAATTCACCGAAATTCGGTGTTAAATGAGGATTATAAGTTGTTGAGATGTATTGTTAATAATTTTATTTCTAATGAAGATGAGTAGCATTGTTGCCGATAACCCTGTTTTTACCAAGGAGGATTAAAGAAATATTGTAGTTTTTTTAATCCTCCTTGGTTTTTACACCCTCTGCTTTTTTTTTCTCACATCCTGTTCATTTGCCCTGTTGGTAAACTTAGGCTGTTGATGTGCACTCGCCAAAGTGTATTTTTTGCGGAGCTGAAGTCGGCAGCCCCCTTCACCTTGAAGAACGAGAAATGATCTATAATTGTTATTTAACTTAATCTCAACACTCTGAAATCTGTGATGAAATAATATTTCACCACAAAAACATGTGAACACATCAAGTGCATTTTAGATGTCTGGTAGGTTTGAACGTGCAAACATTTGTGCTGTGAGACAAAGTCCAGGCCTCAACACTCTTTTCTATTCACACTCGAGCCAGAGCCCGTCTGCCGGAATCCAAGCGCCGATGAGATGACGAATAATATGCATAGTGCTCACAATACGTACAAGCACATATACTTAACTCCAGAAACACCTACGTTTGTACTTTAATTACGAGGTTGCTGCCGCTGGGAAAAGTGCGCTGTTGAGAGTGATCATTGTCAGCTTCGAAAATGTTCTTTAAACATTGCAAATGCCCTTTTAAGAAGGGAGTTTATGGGATAAATCCAAAGAGCCAGAAATTTTACCGGACACGCAGCATTATGTAAAATCAAGAAGCATTGAAGTACTGCTGCATTGCGTATCGCTTGACTTAGCTAAGCTCCATGACCGACCAACGCAGCAGTTGTCGACATGCCCGTTCCATTCCCAATCACGAAGCGGCGTCACATCAGAAAGGCCATTATATATATATATATATATATATATATATATATATATCATCACGTGCTGAGAATTGATTTTAGCCGCGCGTACGCAAGCAAGCGGGGCGGTGAGAGGTTGGGGTGCTTGCTCAGTGTATAAATACTACGCTGTGTGCAAGCAAGCGAGCTGCCCGTCGGCCCCGTTCCGACACCCCCCCCCCCCCCCCCCCTTTCTCTTTCGCATCGAGTGGGCGCAGATTTTCGGTTCTTCCCGCGAGGGCGGAAGGCGTACGAATGCTGCGCACCAGTGCAGCTTGCACTCGCCCCCCCCTCCCTCCCCCCAGCCTCTCTATTTCCGAACAGGGGAAGATCGTATGTGAGCAGAGGTTCGACGTTGGCGGGGAGGGAGTTGCGGGGACTGCCGGCTGTGCGGATAGTAATGGATCAGCGATGAAATGGCTGCGGACGCCTGCTGTGTGTCCCCCTCCTGTGTGTTTTTTTTTTTTTTTCTCGATGCGCACAAGAGAAACAGCAGTTGCTTGTGTGGTGGATTGGGGCTTGGATCGTGTTGGGAGGCTACATAGATGGGATGGAGGGCGCAGTGGAAACGTTGGGGATGGGGGGCCAGAAATGTGAGCGCGAGATGAAGCAAGACATACCACCCCCCTCTCCCCTTTCCACCGCCTCGCTTCGCCGCGGTCCGGCGGTTCGCCGGGGAGGAGCGCCCGCGTTCTCCGCGCGCGAAACGGCGGGCTCGTTCCGCTTCTGCCCGCCCGTTAAGCTTGCCACACACAAAAGGACGGGAAAATACAAAACTAGCCAGAGCAGACGGAAACGCTTCTTTGCTTTTTTACTGTGGCGATCGCTATTGCGAGACATATGCGCGTGCAGTAACAATGTGGTGATTTAGCCTCTGTACGCAACGCACGCTTTGTGATAGTTTCATAAGCCGAATGCGATGATAGACCCGAAATCCGATAGAAAAATCACCAACAGTCGCCGTCATTTGAGTGTATTCCTGTTAAATAATCATGTTAGCTTTTATCGCATTTCGATAAATGACGTCAAGTAGCCAATCAGTAAGGTTAAGAAAAAAAAGTGGGAATTCGAGCTTTGTGACATTACAGCACACATGTAAGTAGAGTTACTAATCCCTTCTAATAAGGGACAAGTGCCACAGGAATAACAGCAATTTTCGCGCTCTGAGCTGTGTACACTGAGAAAGTACAGCGAGTGATCTGCTTGGCGATTATTTCAGAACCGACCGTTGGATAGTAGCTTTGCTACAAAGTACTGATTTTAACGCGGTTTGCGGCAGAACGTTCAGGAACTAAACAGAGCTATTATTGGAAGGTTCCTCGACGCCGTAGAATTTATAGATGGTCTCCAAATGCGGAAACATTCAATCCCACAGATACTAGATAAGTTCAGTTTTTTGTTTTTTCATTGCTGCGATTGCTCTTTCTTTCGCTACAGGATATGTGCAATCTATTTCTAGTTACATGACGCAAGAAAACAAAGAGAAATTTATTTGTATTTAGTCTATTCTTACTTTATGCATTTTTTGAAGAGTGCAGTGTTGCCTACATGCTTGAAATATTTCTATATTTCTGATTGTGTCACTTTCAACTATGTGTCTGTTTATTTGTTTAGTTGACCTCGTGAATGCTGTCACTTTTCTTTTCTACCTTGTTTTGTTTGGATGCGGGGCTAGTCAAGCTAGCTACGCTTGTATCACAGCTTTCTTTACCGCATTTCACACCACACATTGTATCTATGTTATGACCTCAAAAAAAATTCATAAATATCAATGTGTAGCTTTGAGGTGAAATAAACTTTCAACTTCAAGTATAAAAACTTGATTGATTTATATGTGGAGTTTAACGTCCCAAAACCACGATATGATTGAGAGACGCAAGTATTGAAACTTAAAAGGGCCATGAAACAAAAATAGAGCTGCCCGGTTCTAATTTTCCCTGCTTCAATAAGGATTAAACTAATTGATTCCGAAATATTTTGGCACAATATCTAGTCTATAATTCATGACGCCCTTTTGAAATCGCAGTTTTCTCACGCGACAATGCATAACATGCGGCCCTACCAGCCGCGACAGTCATGGTAGGAGAAGTTTTAAACAGAACGTAAACTTTCTTTCGCTCCATAATTATTTATAGGCACCTATAGAAGAAAAAAAAAAGCAGCATTTTTCGCGATCTGAGCTTGTGGTCCCGTGAAGTCGTTACAAACATTGTTCCCGCTGTCATAAGTTGTGCGGCATTTTCTGAAGACGCATACAGTAGGCATGGTGAGTACTAAGCCACCCAAAACACGAACTAACGTAAGCAGTAAGAAACTGAGACAAAGGGCCGGACGCTGCGCAGCGAGCAAAGGCAACACGTGACGGAGCCCGGCTGTACTTGAAAGCGGAACCAAGCAGAGCCCCCGGCGAGTATAGTTTCTCAAGGTGACATCAATGGTTTTGCGCACGTCTGAGTTCCGATTTCGCTCTTCGCTGCTTACCTTTCCAATGTACTCGTATATATTGTGATGTGTAAACTGATCACGGGAGGCACTGCTGTTTGCGCATGTGTGCTACAGCGTACATATTTTCCGCGTTTCTCCTGCAAATGAGTCACTTGCGAGTGACTCATTGTGCTTCTTCGTTCTTTCTGGACCCGTGGTTTCAGTTTATTCAATAGGATGGAAAGAAGTCCCTTAGGGTGAGCACTGCAATGGTCCTCTTAATTTAAGCGTTGTAAGCGTCTAAAATGTTCCCCATAAGACCCATACAAACCAATGCACGAACAGGGGCGGGAGTGGTGAACCGCCCTCTCTGCCTCGCCACAAACTTCTGGCTCACACCGTTTTTCTCGCTCGTCATGCTTTGTCGCTCCTAATTCCAATGAACGTACGCCAACACGTGATTTTTCACAAGCTATTATGAGATTACCACGCTGTTGACCGCAAGCCTACGCATGGTGTACGAAGTGGTTGCCCTTCGGAAATTCACACCTTCCCTCGAAGCGGGAGTGCTTCAAGCACGAAGAGCGAGAAAAGCAGGTTGAAAGGGAACTTGTGTAGGGAAATGTCTTGCGCGTCGTAGAAGACCGATTATTAACACGGACATAGATATATTGTCACGGAGTGGTGACGCGGCCGAAGGGAGTCGACTACAAATCGAAGATGAAACTTTATTCGGGCCGAACTTGTGGTCAACATATGAAAAGTAAAACTACAGCGAGGCACTGGCACTAATTGCGGCGGGCACGCAGAGCGTCGGCCGTCGATCAACTGACAAGCGGCGAAAAGTGTCGGCATTCTCGCCATCGAACATCCTAGCGTTAACGCTAGCGGCGACGTATAGGTTCCAGAATAATCAGTAATGCTCACGAAGTGGGCGTAATCACAAAAATATGATATACTGCAGTCCTGAAGCTTCTCGAACACTGTAGGCGCGGTTTGCGCCGAGAATCGCGTACGGCGTTACGGGGCGATAAGAAACCTTGAAGAAGGAATGTGGCATTGCTTCCCTCTGAAAAAGGCATCGTCCCGATGCTTTAACAGAAGATTAATATAATGAGGTACGAATAATAAAGTAAGATACAGCAATGATAACAACAACAAGGAGATACACTCTTTCTGAGTTCGTTTACGTTCATAAAACGGCTTGAAGCGCGCGACATGGTCGACTTCACGTCGCGATCGGCGCCGTTGAGAGTTCGTAATGCCATCGGGGACAACCTCGTAGTCGAGTGGGCCGAGACGTCGTACTACCCTGTATGGCCCGAAGTACCGTCGCAGAAGCTTTTCACCGAGTCCACCGAGGCGTATCGGCGTCCATACCCAAAAATGTTCACCGGGCTGGTATTCCACGAAGCGTCACCGAAGAGTAACGGAGGCGGTCGGTCGTCTGCTGATTCGTGATGCGCAGTTGGGCGAGTTGACGAGCTTCTTCAGCGCAATGATGAGAGAGGGTGACATCGAGGTTTTCTTCGTCACCGACATTGGGCAACATTGCGGCGAGCGTCGTTGCCGGGTTACTTCCGTAGACCAACTTGTACGGTTGCATCTGCTCCTGCACGGCCATGTTGTATGCGAAGGTCACGTAGGATGGCGTCCCACGTCTTGTGTTCGACGTCGACGTACATGGCCAGCATGTCGGCGATTGTATTGTTTAGCCGCTCGGTGAGACCATTTGTGCGTGGGTGGTAGGCGGTGGTGCGGCGATGCCTTGTCTGGCTATGTCTCAAGATCGCTTGAGTCAAATCAGCAGTAAAGGCCGTACATATATATCGGTGATCACAACAACTGGGGCGCAATGACGAAGGACGATGTTGTCAACGAAGAACTTGGCTACCTCTTCGGCGCTACCTTTGGGTATACGGCCTTTGTTTCGGCGTATAGCAGATGAGGTAGTCAGTAGCTAAGACGATCCATTTGTTTCCCGAATTTGACGTCGGGAACGGCCCCGGTATATAGGTCCATCCCGATTTGTTGGAACGGTCGGCGAGGTGGTTCGATCAGGTGAAGAAGGCCTGCTGGCCTTGTCGGCGGTGTCTTGCGTCGCTGACAGTCTCGGATGTCCTGACGTAACGAGCGACGTCGGCGGTAAGGCGCGGTCAGTAGTACCTTTCTCGTATTCTTGCTAGCGCATGCGCGAAATACCAAGGTGTCCTGCCGTTGGATCATCGTGCAGGGCCTGGAGGAGTTCTTGCCGCAGAGCTGAAAGCACCACCGCTTCCGTTTTCCGAAAATCGGAAAACGTGTTGGAGTTCATGTCTTGTTCTCGGCACAGTTCAAATTAATCAGCCTCACCAAATCTACAAACCCCCTGAAAACGCAGTCATCAACGGAATGCAGAGTTCAACATAGAAACAGGTATGCGGCCTGCTCCCGGGAAGTTGTCTATAGGACCCCCCTTTCATGTGGTGCTTGTTATGTCGGAACGACCGGAAGGTGTCTGAAAGATCGGCTGAGAGAAGACGCTAACAATGTTAGAAATGGGAAAGATGGTTTTCTTGCTCAGCACTGCACTGAGTGCAATTGTGTTCCCCTCTTCAAGGACACAGCGACGCTGTACAAGCACAGAGATGAGCGCACCCGAGTCATTGTCGAGGCCGCGCAGATGGCACGCGAACAGGTGCCTTGTATTAGCAAGCCCTCCGTGGCTGTCCTAGAAGGAACTCAGGTTCCTCGAAGGTTTCGGTGCGCGCAGGTATAGTTATATTATCTTTACCTTTCTGTTTAGTTTCCTTATAGATTTTCTTGGCCGTTTTTTCTGTGATTTTGTTTTTTTGTTTTTGTTTTTCTCTTACTCATTTTCTGCTCTTTGTGCCATATGGCTTTTGTCACATGGTTACTGTCTCCTCTATATATTTTCGTGCTCTGCGCAATAAACTCAGTTGGAAGTTAGCGCTCGTGTCTTTCGTGTCCTTCTTGTCTCTGTGTCGTCGTTTTGTTCTCGCGCTATAACTATCGTCAGACTATCGAGAGCTCGCGAGGAGCGCAATCAACGACTCCCACGCCGAGCGACGGGGCACGGCATGCTCACGCGCGTCTGCCGCAGTTCTCCAAAATGGCGGACACCATGACCAGACGATGGTGTGACGTCACGTGATAACTATGTGAGGAGGCGACGTCGCAACAGGCATGCAAACTGTGCCAGTCGTCGCCCACGTCTCTCAACTAGGGATGATTTCATTGTATAGAGTTACTGCTCCTTCAATTTGCTTGACAAGCAATTAAAGAGCCTTCACTTTCTGAAATTTGCGTAAGGTGCAGTCCCGTAGTGCGCGCCTAGGCACTTCGTTTGGTGATGCCACCGGTGTGATGTGAAAGCAGTCACGCGTGATATGAAGGTGATCACATGAGCGTGACCTGCCTAACATCCCAGTAGCCTAGCGGCACTTTTCGGAACTGTGAAAACCAAGATTGCGCATTCTTCTCTCCCTCGTTGGGTGTTCCATGCTACCACAACTAACTCTACCCCCTTTCTTTTAGGGGCGAAGCTCCTTAGGGCGTGGGCTGTGCGTCCCCTGTAGCCTGTATGTAGCCACCTCTAGTTTAGTTCTTGCAGTGTTCACTAGATGGCGGTACCGTCCCCTGTATGTAGCCACCTCTAGTTTAGTTCTTGCAGTGTTCACTAGATGGCGGTACCGTCTCCTGTATGTAGCCACCTCTCGTTTAGTTCTTGTAGTGTTTACTAGATGGTGGTACTTGTAGCTGATGATGAAAAGATGCAAGATGTTATAAACTAGAAAGCGGTACTTGTAGTTGATGAAAGACGCGAGATCTTATAAAATAGGAATGATGTCACATATGGCGCGTGTCATTGGTTGAAGGCAATCGTTCGATTTAGTGCGGCGACGTACGCTAGGGGGAGCGTTGTAATAAAATCCGTTCGCTGTTGGCGCGCGCTCGGAGTCGCCGGATGGATAAGGCTGCACAGCGGAGAGAGCGCAAGGCGGCAGCAGCGCGCGCTCGCAGACAGAATCCCGATGTGCGAGCGCGCGAGGCAAGGGACATCGCAAGCCATCCATCGTCTAAGAACAAATAAAAGTTGATTTGTGTATATACACACACAGCGTTTCTCACGTCTTTACATGATGATCGACTGGGCGAATTACACGGAAGATTCACAGTTTACCGATGAATCCCTCCGGAGCTTCGCCCATTCATCATCATTCACCCCGTGAATATGCCGTAATTTTTTTTTATTTTGAGCCTTCCATCCGTTGCGATCATGCGTATTCATCGTAGGCTCTTATCTACTCAGGTGATTACAACA